>NC_135397.1:15412500-15637500 GCF_051989625.1 Stigmatopora argus | reverse complement strand
AGCACACATCATGAGGTAAATATGTAAACAACAGAACATTTTGTAATGGATAGAACAGTTGTTTATTCAGCTTTGTGTATTCAATTTTACTGGCTACCCAAAATTAATAACCACTGTAGTTTTCATGAGATTCCATCCAGTTCAGTCCAGTGTGTTTCACTCCTTTTCCCTGTCACAGAAATAGGCTCAGCACACTTGGACCATATGTTCTATATTTGGTAACAGTTTTTTTCCAAATTTTGAAGTTTAACCTGACTTGATAAATGTCCAATCCATTTTTCTAGTAACTAGTACTGGAGGGCCATTCATGGAATGATCATTGCCAAAAACTGTCTAAAACTGGACAAGATCAAAGTGGCCAATATTATTATTGAAAATTTTATTTAATCATTTAATAAATATGTTAATATAATACAGTACATATTTGATATTTTAGTCATTGTTTTGTCAAAATTGAATTGAATTGAATGCCGTCATTGTCGTCATACAAGTTGCTAGCATTCTCGAACATAGCGATTAGCGGCGTGCTGTAATTCCAAATTGTCCGTCTTGTTTACATTGGAGAGCATGATGCTTGACAGCGGTGGTTTGAGTGACTGTTTTCTGAGCTTAGTCAACAGGCTCGGTCGATACCCTCGCTTCTGCTTCCTCTCCCTCCTTTGCCGGTCAGACCCGATAACAATCCACAAAGGCCCCGCTAATCTTGCTATCTCTTCCGGAATGTTGTGTGAGGGATGGAAGTCGCTAGAAACTGTAATTTCCTCCTGTAAACCGATGTTTAATGAGTCTATATGGTTATATTTGATGTTAAATTTTGGTATTGACGAACAAATTGCGAAAAAACACACAAAACTCAACTAGTGTACACAGGTTGGGAGAGCTTGAAGTCATTGCATGCTCCCACTCCACTATTTTGTCCATGTAAATTACACTCATATGGTTGGCTGTTGGAATGTTTTCAAAGACTTAAATGATGCTGGAAAGCTTTCTCTTGAAAAATGTTGTCAAACAACTTGAGTGTTCTTACCTGAACCAATCTGAATGCCACTCATTAGCGTAACTAGTTACATGACACTATGCCATTTAGCAGCTCTGGTTACATTAATCAGTATGTGTTTTGCCGATTTCACAAATGTCAATAGACACTAAATGGACCAAGCATGCTCGAACAGCGCACATTACTGCTCTTTCACTCAAGCCACAATTATTTTCAAACCAAAATGATTGCTTTCTTAACAATGTAGAAAACCATAAACTGGGAGTTGTATTGTCACAACGTGACACAGTGCAATATTTGTCTGCATGTGTCATTTTTCCTGGAGACAAGAGAAAATCCACACAAAAATGTCAGTGTAGCAAGATGTGGGTTTTGGTTTAGAGGAAAATTACCATTTTAACCTGGTTGAATATCGACTTACAAAGGGTTCATTTAAAATGTGTTAGGAAACTTTAAGTGTCCTGGCTAAAAGCAAACTTTATTTCATTTTTTATATTTTTTTATATTTACAGAAAAAAAAGGCGGTTCAGACAAGCCATTTATTCCAGCAGAGCCTCCTGAACCAGTCCTGCCTGGTTGCTTAGCCATTGGGTCTGTATCTTTGGCTGTGGCAAAAAGTGCAGCCCAAATAAAGGATACTCCATTATACAAGTACATCCGCACCCTAATGAACCCAAAGGTGAGAGCCAAGTGTTTAACTCTGGGGTGACTATTAAAACCTTTGTTTCATCCATTCATTTGTTCGTTCATTCAGTTATTCATTTTTTCATTCATCTATCCATCCTTTTATCCACCTACTACTGCTGGAGCCAATCCCAGCTGACTTCAGGCAAAAGGCAGACTACACCCTAGACTAGTCGCCAGTCAACCATACGGCACACAGACAGACAACCATTCGTACTCAGAATCATACCGCCACCGAGCGGTAATCAATCCCACGCATGCCGACACCGAAGTCTGTCACTCAAGTGAACCGCACACCATTAGGTGCCCCCTTCCAATTGTTTTCATTAAACACTTTGAGTCCTATGGTCATCGTGAATGGTGATCAATCATGTAGCTTCTTTAAAGCTCCTTACAAATAAACTATTTTATACAGAGTTGCTGTCAACATTACACTAAAGTGATTATTTCAAACTCTCACCTAATCTTTATATAGCGTCAACAGAGAACAGTAAACAGTATATATATATGGTCGTTTTAATTTGATGGTAAAAATGTTTCATTCATGAATGTGTGTGCACTAGATGGCGCTCATGCTCTTTAGACGGGACAACTTAACACTTTATTTCTGTGTTTGTTCAGTCACAGTTTTATGATTTTGTTTTATTTTTATCACCATACCAATACGGTAATATATTAGATTATAGAGTTATAATAGCAGTTCATATAAAGGACATTGTCCAGCAATCTATCAACATACGAGTGCCCCGACATACAAGCAATTTGCGATACGAGTAAAATTTTGAGCAAATATTTATCTTGTGATACGAGACAAATTTTGATATACGAGCATACAGCGGACATGAGAGGCTGCTCATAAGAACATCATGGGCACTGTCTTTCCCGTCACAACTCCCTCGTGTAATGTCTCTACGAGCAATGGGCGGCGTGTTGCATTTTTTTCTGTGTGTTTTTTTTCTTCCCGTTAGTCATTGCAGAATGGCAGAGCTTCCTCAATAATACGAGAGGAGTATATACTACTTCTCGTTGACAAGTGGTCGTGCATTATCCTATTGTGAGGACATTTTTGTGCATCATTTTTTGAATATTTTGAAGGGAAGACAAAAGCAAACAACCCTCGATGGGTTCCTTTAAGCTGTAGCTGAAAGTCAGGGTGGAGGCGGGGAAAATAGAGCCAACCCGGGAAAAGAAAGGTATAAAAATGCAAAACAAAATTAGAATTAAGTTTAGTGTAAGGTTAGATTACAATTATTTTTGAGTGTGTCTGTATCGTAATCCAAGTGCATTTAAATTTGTTTATGTTATGTTACGAGCGCGTTGCCGTGCAAAAAGTCTCTCTCCCCCTCTCTCTGTCCCTCTCTCTCCCCTCCGCGAAATCCGTCTAATTTTAGTACTAAACATCATAACCCCTAGTTATTTGTTACTCAATTAATAGATTGCAAATTAGAACAAATAAAAAGGTTTTCCAATCTAATATCCTGTTTTTGGTGTTTTTTTCAGAGGGTTAGAATGAATTAATTTGTTTTAGTTCATTTATATGGGAAACGTTCATTTGAGATACGAGTAAATCGACATACGAGCTCAGTCCCGGAATGCATTAAGCTCGTATCTCGAGGTACCACTGTATGTTGGAAGCCCAGGCGTTCCTTCCTCCAGCCACTTTATGTAGCTCTTCTGGGAGGCTAGAGGGGAGATATAGTCTCTTCAGTTTGTCGTGTGTCAACGCAATCGCTTTCCCCCAGTGGGATTTGCCTGGAACACCTCACCATGAGGCATCCAGGAGGCATCCTAATCAGATGCCCAAGTCACCTCATCTGGTTCCGCTCAATGCAGACGAGCAGCAGCTCTACTCCAAGCCTGTAGATGAAATGAGATGAGACTTCAAGTATACTGTACTCACAGTGAAAATAGTTCCTCTCCGCCTTATTTAAAAAAAAGGTTATGGTGAGCTTTAGTCCAAGTCCTCTTCGTCAGATTCTGTATTGGATCATCGATGGAATCTTCAGTAGGCGCCATAGGGGCAGCGGGAGGAGCTTCTTTCTGCGAGAGATTTTCGGCGTACAAGGAACATGGCGACTGCCGTTTCTTTTCATGTACAAATATGCTTTTGTACAAGGACACTACACTGTCAGGACGATTGCCAATTGCCAATGGCTCCGACCATGTTGTCATCAATCTCCTGGAGAAGTTGTTGCAAACTGCATTCCATATTGATGATGTCCTTTAGATGTCTCATCATGCCAGCTTCATGGCCGTATCTACAGCATAAATCCCTCATAATGATGGTTCATTTTTTTCATTGTGGTTACCACTCACTTAGTGTCCTCGAAAATGTATATTGTGGCCGTCTTCCGAATGTTCGCTCCTTCTTTCTTGGTAAGACGCAGGGTCGATTCATTTATGCCACACTATTGTGCTGCGCCCTTCAGCATAGCAATGTCACTTTTGCACTGTCTCGTGTTTTCCTGCGCTCATTGGATGCCAGTATGCTTAGGAGGGATTTTCAACGGAGACTCAAAATCCAAACAAAGCTGGATTAGGCTTGGTGTAGTCTCTCTCCACAGGTGATGTGCACGGCGGGAAATTAGCTCGCAACAAAATAGGACAAGGCAAGAGGTCACTCTTCTCTGTCTTTTTTACATCATTCTTCTTCCACGGTGAAATATGGCTTCTTCTTCAGCACTGAGTGCCACCCAATTCCGCGCCGAAGAAGAAGCAGAGCCCTGACTTCCCCCAGTTTTTCATCCCGTCTTTTTGACATTTTATGAACTTTTTTGTTTTATACTTAATATAGTACTGATGCTGCAAATGTTGAAGCTGCAAAGTGGTGAAGTACAGTCAGTACATTATGACAGTACAGTACTATCTTAGCCTTAACAGATGTGAAATAGAATGACCAAACTCTAAGCTTTGTAAACATCATTATACAAGTTCAAAATAAAGCAAATAGTTGTCTTTCTATGATTGCTCAGCAGTCCAGTCCGCGATCATTGTCTATGCGGTGTGGGGGGTTTTGTTTTCCAGAAGTGCATTCTTCTGATAAGAGAGAGTCCTTGGCACCTCTAGCTTTGGGGTATCCTGTAAACAGGGGCCCATTGTGTTCCTTTATCTCCATCTTTTTTAGGCCTGCTGACAACAAACAGACTCAGCACTTTTTACTGTATATATTCCAATTTGGCGGCCTGTTGGCGCGAGTGGTTAGTGCGTCGGCCTCACGGCTCTGGGGGCCCAGGTCGGTCCACCTGTGTGGAGTTTGCATGTTCTCCCCGGGTCTACGTGGGTTTCCTCCCACATTCCAAAGACATGCATGGTAGGCTCATTGGACACTCTAAATTGCCCCTAGGTATGAGTGTGAGCATGAATGATTGTCTGTCTCCTCGTGCCCTGCGATCGGCTGGCCACCGACCGATTCAGGGTGTCCCCTGCTTCTGGTCCGTGTCAGCTGGGATAGGCTCCAACACTCCCCGCGAACCTAATGAGGATGAAGCGGTTCAGAAAATGATATGATCTCATCTCATACCCAGGGCTTCCTTCCTACCAGAGAGGTCTCATGCGACATCCCAAGAGCCTGCTTCTGCAGCCAGGCTCCTCCTTTCGCTGCCACCCAACTGTCTATGCACCCGACCTTCTAAGCCCCTTCCACAAGTCGAAATACCCAATGGGAAGGGCAACCCATATGCCTCTTTTAGCTGTGCCAGTCTGGGCTCCATGGGTGCAGGCCTGGCCACCATGGGCTTGCCATCCTGCTTTCCTCTTATAGTTACTACCTCCAGGCCTTGCTCAAGGAAGGGAAAACTAGATTTTATATGAATCATCATTAACCTTGGGTGGATTTTACCTGATAAAATAGCCTGAATAAACGTCATAATTTTCCTCGACTTACAGAACTGTAAGAGAAAATGCAAACTCCACACGAGAAGGTCCAAACCTGGGATTGAACCCTCAATCACAGAACTGTAAGGCCGACATGCTAACCACAACCGTGCCACCATTGCATCAGAACATTGTCATCATTTCAAAGAAAATAACATTAACAAGTGGCAACAAACCAATGTGATGTCACAAGGTATTAGGATGTATTTGATTGAAAGAAAAATTGCAATAAAAATGAGAGTTGAACGATGAAAAGGATGTTGAAACCAACCCAAAACATGAATAGTCAGCCACTGTATTAAATAAATGATTATTCTAAGATGCTTTGAAGGAAAGATTTACATTAAAGAGGTAAAATTGTAATTGCACACCCAATTTCCCCCTATATGGCTAACCTTCACACGTTTGATGACAGCACACAACACTCATTTACTTCAGCACCTTTCATTTATTCATTAATTAATTTTCAACACCGCTTATCCTGGTCAGGGTTGCAGAGTGCTGAAGCATATCCCAGCTGACTTCGGGCAAAAGGCAGGCGGACGACACCCGAAACTGGGTGCCATTCAGTTGTAGGGCTCACACAGAGACAGACAACAATTTGCGCACACCCTCACACCACGACTGAGTGGGAATTGATCCAACATGGCCTTCACCGAAGTCAAGCAAATGAACCAATGCACCATCAGCTGGCCCTATTTCAGCACCCTTTTATACAAAATGTAAAAATATGCTGAATTTTTATGTGCAGGATAAAACTGGATTTCACATTCCTGTCTGCCTGGTAACTATACTAAGCTGTGGGAAGACTTCTCCTGGAAAACTGAACTTGCTGGAAGAGGTCATACTGGTCCCTAACGCAGGACAACAAGTCAAACAGGTATACTTAACTTTCAAACCACTTCATCCATAGTTACTGTTTCATCTCTCCTTAACTTTCTAGTGTGAGAGGGCAATGATTAAGATTGATTAAAGTGGTTTGGATACAACTTTGCGCTTTTCCATCCTGAAAACAGAAAAAAATAAGTAATTTCTAAAATGTCTTAGATTAATATTTTTTAAAGGTGGTAGAAAAGGAATGATATACATACAAATAAGCTGCGGTACACACGATTGTTCTTGTTTTTGCTTCAGTCATGGGCTGTTAAAGAAATGTCTCATAACAGTGAATTATTTTAATTGTTTAGCATTTCTTTTTGGGGGGCCCGGTGGAGTGTTTAGCACGTCTGCCTCACATTTCTGAGATCATGGGATGAATCGCCGGTGGGTTCCGACCTTCCTCTGTGGAGTTTGCATGTTCTCATCGAGCTTGCGTGGGTTTTCTTCAGGCATTCCGGTTTCCTCCGACCTCCCCAAAAACATGCATGGTAGGCTGGTTAAACACACTAAATTGTCCCTAGCTATGAATGAGACTTGAATGGTTGTCCGTCTCCTTGTGGTCTGTGATTGGCTGGTGCCCAATTCAAGGTGTTCGCTGCCTCCTGCTTTTAGATGACTGGGATAGGATGAGTGGTATGGAAAATTAATGAATGAATAGCATTTATTTTTGTTCCGCTGCTTTCATGTGTGTAAAAATATAATGAAATTGTCAATAATAACATTGATACACTGAATAGGAAACAGTCAATAATTTAATAATTTAATAGTGATGTACTAACTATTAAGTTAGTTATTAACTTACGAGTATTACCAATACATCAACCATGACATAATCACTGGTGTTGGCTAATGTAACTTGTATTATTTCAGCAGTAAATTTCTTTTACGAATCGAATTTCATCTTACAGGCGCAGTGCAATGGCTTGAAAAAGAAGCAGCCCTTTTCTGCTCCACATACACATACACATATACATGTACAACACAGTTACATAATGTTTTAATATAAAATAAAAGACTATTAATAACTCAAAGATCGAGATAAGCTAGCCGCCTCGTGATGTAGAGGTTCACTCGCCTCACTTCGGTGCGGGCAGGCGTGGGCTCGATTCTCGCTGGCAAGCGCCAGAACCCTTATGAGGATGCACAGTACAGAAGATGAATGAATGAAAAAAAATTCAATATAAGAGCAAGAGAATGCTTACAAAAATATCTCATCTCATCTCATTTTCTGAACTGCATTATCATTAGGGTCGCGAGGAGTGCGGTAGCCTATCCCAGCTGACGGAGGCGGGATGGCCAGCCGATCGCAGGGCACAAGGAGACGAACATCCATGCACACTCACACCCATACCTAGGGGCAATTTAGAGTGTCCAATCAGCCTACCATGCAAGTTTTTGGAATGTTGTGGGGCCGACGTGCTAACCACTCACCCCACCGGGCCGCCCGCTTACAAAAATATTAGAGAGATAAATAAATAAATGCATGCGGCCTGGTGGCGCGAGTGGTTAGTGCTGGGTTCAAATCCAGGTCACATCCACTGTGTGGAGTTTGCATGTTCTCCCCGGGCCTGCGTGGGTTTCCTCTAGGTACTCTGGTTTCCTCCCACATTCCAAAAATATGCATGATAGGCTGATTGGAGATATGAGTGTGAGCGTGCACAGTTGTCCACCTCCTTCTGCCCTGTGATTGGCTGGCCACAGGGTGTCCCCCGCCTCTGGCCCGGAGTTAACTGGGATAGACTCCAGCACCCCCAGAAAATAAGATGAGAAATAAATAAATGTGGCTTGCTACTGTTTTTGCACTCATGTATAAAAATCTAGCCCATGAACTCACTGAATATACTAAATAGGCAAAGTCAAAATGAGAATGTACAGTATATTTGAAATTTGACATAATCAGTCATGCACATGACCAGCATTATGTGTGAAGTGTTTTTCAGAGTTTCGACAACCACTCAGGTATTCCTACACATGCCATGCTAAACTGTGACCTCCTTTAACAGATCATCACAATGACAACAAATTTACAGAAGGAAATGATGAGAATAATAACCATGTCATCAAAAGCTGGGGTGAGGGACATTTTCATTTATTGGTAGAAAGGACAAGAACAGAAGAATCTTGTAGCACATTTCAACTGTCAGAATAATTGTCTGGTGAGAGACTAGTTGCAAAAGGGTTTTCTAGTAAAAGTTTCCTCCAAAAAGAAAATATAATATGCATTGAGTTTTTGTGAACCCTAGAGTTTAGTTAAAAAATATTCAACCATTCACACTGACAAACAGAATTGTTTACACACATTGTGAGTCAACACATTCAATTATGCAAAATTACTTCGTAATCCCAATGGGTTTATGCCGCCATAGCCATGAGTAAGCACAACCTTTATTCATCACATTTGAATATACAGTTTGTAAAGGCTTTTGTGATGAATGCACAATAATAAGTTATGTTTATCTAACATAAGTACAGATGTAAATAATTTAGTTCTTCAAATGGACTTCGTGTTCCTCCAAGGTCACCCAAGCCATTCTAAGTGACAAAGGTGTGATACCTGTGAGCTTTGATCGCGCTGAACTAGCACTGGACCTGATCAATGACGCCTGTAATAACCTTGAACTTGAACTGGGAACGGAGATGCATCTGGCTTTGAACTGTGCTGGCCCTGACCTCATGGACTATGTAAGTATATAAGTGCTCTATATGGAGAAAGAGTGCTGAGAACTGCTGCTTTCCTACTTTTCTTTATTTCAGACCAAAGAAAAGTATGAGATTGCAACAGGATCTTTTAAGTCTCCAGACGAGCTTGTGACCTTGTATCAAACCCTTATTAACAAATATACCGGAGTAGTGGCCATAATTGATCCATTCAGAAGGGAGGTATGTACCTGTAGCTTTAAAATTACCTTATTTTCCGGAATATGAATTGCATTTTTATTTATTCATTATAGTTTGGCTGGGGGTGCGACTTATGTGTGAAATTATTCACACAATATGAATTCCTGTTCCGATCATGGCGATTTCTCTTTATTGCAAATGTACCACAACAGAGTGAAGGTACGAGGGAAGCAGCATAGGCAGATCGGTGAACGTGGCATGAGGGTTGAGAGCCGTGAAGTCCGTGAGAAAATCCAAGGCGAAGGTACAAGATCCGTGGAGCGAGAAACGTGGTCCTAGGGCAAAAGAATTCCGAGCTCAGACAACATGAACAAGGAAAAAAACGAGAAGGTACTAACAGTGAACTCATAAAGATGATCCAGCGACGTGGTCAAGCTCTAGGTGGCTTGAGTAGGTCGGTGATGAAGATGAGTCACACCTAGTGCTGCTCGTCCCGTCTGGTGCTGAACCTGGGTTTCGATGACAGGCGGATCACCCACCTGCCTAGCTATGGGCCTGAGAGTTAGGGTGCTAGTTGTTGACATATTCAATCCAGGGTAGCTGGTCATTCCAGGTGGTTGCTGGGCCTAGGTGGTGCAGCGGAGCGCTGATTCCAGCTGCTGATTTGTACGCTCACATTGTCTGTTTGTCTGCGGGTGATATCCGTAGGAGAGGCTCACCGTAATCTCCAGTGCTGAGCAGAATGCGGTCCAAACGTGGAAGGTGAATTGGGGACTGTGGTCCAAGCCAATGTCAGCAGAAATTCTATGTAGACATAGCACATGCTGCACCAGTAAGTGGGCAGTCTCCTGGGTTGAGGGGAGTTTACGGAAGGCGACAAAGTGGACAGCCTTGGAAAAATGGTCAACTCTTGTCAGTATGAACGTGTTGCCGCGAGATGTTGGGATACCGGTGACGAAGTCGACATCAATGTGGGACCAAGGATGGTTAAGGATCGGCAGTGGAAAGAGCAGACCAGAACTTGGCTTGGTGGAGGACTTACTGCAAGCACACATGTGGCAGGTGGATTCAAATGAGCAGGAATCCTCCCGCATTGTTGGCCACTAGAAGCGATGGCGCTGCCGGTGTGCAGGTGACTCCCGGGTGGCAGGTCAGGCGAGAGGTGTGGGCCCATTCCAGTACCCTGGAACGAACCGAGGTAGGGACATACTGTGCGCTCCAAATAATTTTGAAAATTGTATTTTTCTATAATATTTCTATATAGTTTCTATTCAGTGATTAACCGTTAGAGTATAAATTGAATGTTATTGAACAAACCTCCCAATGATTTTGGTGTTTTCAAAATTAAAAAAGTTAAAATGCACTGTTCTAAATTATTACGCACAATGGAGTTTGAAAACATTTTATATATTGACAGGAACTGAAAATGGTCATTTGTTGAATTTACAGCAGTAGGTCATATTTACTGAAATCTAAAGGTATTTTAATAAAAAAATATTGAGGTCAAGTTACATTTTAACATAAGCATAACAAAACCAGATCTTAACACTTTGTAGGAAGAATTTGTCAAAGGCCCAGTTTTTCTCTTACTTAAATTTTTACCATAGCACCAAACAAGGTTAGTATAACATTTATGGTTGGACAGGTTTGTTATGGATAGAACTTGAAAGCCCTGGCCTTAACCCCATCCAACACATTTAATGAACTAGAAAAGTGTTGTGGGCAAGCATGAGTAACCTCTGACCTCTCAAAATGTTCTTCTGGATGAATGGACAAAAACCCTTTGACACAGAACAGCTTTTAGAGACCCTTTTTATATAACTGAAGATGTTTTGCTTCTACCCTTCTACCCTGCTTCTACCATTCTCTTAGGATACTATTTATCGACCCTAATGAGGATAAAGTGGTTAAGAAAATGAGATGACTACTATGTGCAATGTTTAACTGTTCAAAAGATAGTTGTATCATTTTATAGGGCTTCCACTTTGTGGCATTTAGTTAGTAAAGACAAAACTCAAAGCCAATTTAAGCATGGTCTCCATACAAACTATTTAACAGTTCCATGAAACACTGTGATAAAAGAAGTTTTATAGATTGTCTCATCTCATCTCATTTTCTGAACCGCTTTATCCTCACCAGGGTCGCGGCTGGCTCTGAGCCAGAGGCGGGGGACACCTTGAATCGGTGGCCAGCCGATTGCAGGGCACAAGGAGACGGACAACCATGCATACTCACACCCATACCTAGGACGCATACCTAGGGGCAATTTAGAGTCTCCAATCAGCCTACCGTGCATGTTTTTGGAATGTGGGAAGAAACCGGAATACCCACGCAGTCCCGGGGGAGAACATGCAAACTCCACACAGGTGGACATGACCGGGATTTGAACCCAGAGCTGTGAGGCCGACGCACTAACCACTCACTCCAACGGGCCGCCAGGAATTGTTACAAACAATGAAATCAAATTGTTGTTTACAACATTTTATGAATTAATTATGATCATTGTTTAAAAACAATTGGTTGTGGTTGCTTCAGGTAGAAATCATATTTCAGGCATGTTGATTTTTACTATTCATTCATTCATCATCTTGCTGGAGCCATCCCACCAACCTGATGATAGGCAGATTAGTAAGAGGTAGAGTAACAAAACACAGTGACATGCCGTTGCGAGGCCCTTATTTGTGTGTTCTGGACTCAACTCTCTCACCAGCGAGTTCCACATTTTATTTTACAGGTTACCGGAGATACATATGCACCCATCAAAAGAGCCATATCTGGCTCGCGAGCCATAGCTTCACTGCCCTACACCATCGAGTTGCTTGATTTTTACTAAGTTGTTCTAACAGCCCCAAACTGTAATATCTTTTATTACATTCATGTAAAATAAGTGATTCAAATTTCTACGAATAATTATTTCTGAGCCGCCTTGTGGTGTAAAGGTTCACTTGCCTGACTTTTGTGCGGTCTTGCGCGTGCTCGATTCCCGCTGGTGGCGGTATGATTGTGAGCTCGGATGGTTGTTTGCCTCTCTGTGTTCCTTACGACTCAGCGGCGACCAGTCTAGGGTGTACTACTCGAGACTTTCGCCCAGAGTCAACTGGGATAGGCTCTGGTAAACTGCAAGCCTTCCAAGAATGTGCGGTATGGGAGATGAATGAATACTAATTATTTCTAGGGGTGCACAGTGTGAGGGTTAGCACATGCGCCTCACAGTTCTTAGATTGAGGGTTCAATCCCCGGTGGGTTCCGACCTACCAGTGTGAAATTTGCAAATTCTCCCCATGGATGCGTGGATTTTCCTTGGTTACTCTCCCAAAACATGCATTGTAGGCTGGTTGAACACTCTAAATTGCCCCTAAGTTTGAGTGAGCTTAAATTATTGTTCGCGGTATGGAAAATGTATGAATAATAAAATACCAGTACCTGTTATTCAAATTTCTACAGAGAGGGCTTACATTTTTTGTTCCCTGTGTTAAAACAATAATATTGTCCCTGACCCCGTTAAGTGCTCTGTCATAACACCAGACTTCAAATCAGGTAACCCTACAATAACCAGCAACTCCAGATCCATAGGCATCCTTCCAGGAGGCACAAAAGCCTTGGAAAAGATAGTAGCGGAGCAAATTGTGGATCACATTAACGGCAGTCCATGCAATTTGGCTTTAAAAAACATCACTCTACTGAGACGGACGGCAGTGAGCTTCATTAGATTAGATTAGAACTTTATTTCATCCCGTATTCAGGAAATTCCCTTGGTTGCAGTAGCAAGAGAGTATCAAGCACAGACACAGAAGACATTGTAGTCCTAGGTAAAAAAAACTGGAGCCACACACAGGAAGTCCACAAGGTGGGGACCTTCTGCAGACTCAAACTGAGGCTAAATATGCAGAATCATTCTTTCAAGCTGATCCGCACAGTCCCTCAGTAGTCTGGCGCTGATCATCTTCCTTGCATGGATCCTCCTAAGCTGTTCTATCACGCAATCAGCAGCAGCGGAGAGGCCGGTGGGGGGGGGTGAAGCGCACAAATCTCCCGTTGCAGCCCAGCAAGCACCGACAGCTCCTGCATCTGACCGGAGAGAGATCTCGCTCCAATAACAATGATGAAATGCTCGGTCTGGAGCGTCGCCTCTTCTCCCGGCTTTATTGTCCACTCCTCACAGCTGATCCCGCCGCGTGCATGAGATAGCAGAGGCACGGCTGAATGGCTCCAAAGTCGTCTAGGACTAGCACAACCAAGACATGCAAAAGGTGGAGTCAAGTCGCAAAAGTCGCAAAAACAACAAAGCAAAAAGCACACAGTACAAAGCAAAGTATATGGGAAAGCATTAAGAAATACTAAAATGCAATTAAAAAAGATAAAAAGCAGCAAAAACACAAAACAAGCAAGGTCGGACGGAGCTACCGCTACCGGCTGCCGCTTGAACGGCGCCATCTGAAAAGAAAAAAAAGGGGGGGTTAGGGGACATTTGGGAAAACATAAAATCAAAACCTGGTGGTGAGTTGGCTCCGATGGTGGGGGCGGATGCTCGTGCGGCCCGGAACACCCAAACGTTTCGTGAGGGTCTTCTGGGAACGTCTGGCGGAGTCCCTTGTCAGAAGGAGTTTCAATTCCCACCTCCAATAGAGCTTCTCACATGTCTGGGAAGAGGCAGGGGTCATTGAGTCCATGTTCCACACTTCTATTGTTTATTGCTTATTGCTGAGGTGGTCGGTGCCTGTTGTGGCGGCAATCCCAGAACTCGCTGGTGTAGACCGGCGGTAAGCAATGCCGTCAGGCTGTAAAATTACTCCAATCAGGCTTTTTTGGCCCACCGAAGGCAGCTGACAGGTACCGAGTGGCCAAGCGGCACACGGCTCTGGTCGTCTCCGAGACAAAAACCCGGGCATGGGAGGAGTTTGGTGAGGCCATGGAGAACGACTTCCAGGTGGCTTCGAGGAAATTTTGGTCCACCATCCAATGTCTCAAGAAGGGGAAGCAGTTCACCATCAACACAGTGTATAGTGGGGATGGGGGGCTGGTGAACGCGATTCTGGATGTGCTGAAAAGGTGGGCCGAATACTTTGAAGACATCCTCAACTTCACCGACACACATTCCCACAAGGAAGCAGAATCAGGGGTCTCTGGGGCGGACTCTCTTATCTCTAGCATTGAAGTCACCGAGGTGGTTAAAAATCTCCTCTGTGGCAAGGACCCGGGGGTGGATGAGATCTGCCCGGAGTTTCTAAAGGCTCTGGATGTTGTGGGGCTCTCTGGGTTGACACACCTCTGCAACATCACGTGGACATCGGGGACAGTGCCTCTGGATTGGAAGACCCAGGTGGGTGTTCCCTTTTTAAAAAGGGGGACCAAAGGGTGTGTTCCAATTATCGGGTAATCACACTCCTCAGCCTCGCCTATTCCGGGGCACTGGAGAGGAGGGTCGGCCAGGAGGTAAAATCTTGGATTCAGGAGGAGCAGTGTGGTTTTCGTCCTGGCCGTGCAACACTGGATCAGCTATACATTCTCAGCAGGGTCCTTGGGGGGTCATGGGAACGTGCGAACGCCCAACCAGTCTACATGTACTTTGTGAACTTGGAGAAGGTGTTCGACTGTGTCCCCCAGGGAGTCTTGTGGGGGGTACTCCGGAAGTATGGGGTTCTGGAACCCCGGATACGTGGGGTCCGGTCCCTATATGACCGGTGTCAGAGTCTGGTCCGCGTAGCCGGCAGTAAGTTGGATCCGTTTCCACTGGGGGTTGGACTCCGCCAGGGCCGTCCTATGTCACCGATTCTGTTTATAACTTTTATGGACAGAATATCTAGGTGCAGGTGATGTTGAGGGGCTCCGGTTTGGTGGCCTCGGTATTGCATCCCTTTTTTTGCAGATGATGTGGTTCTGTTGGCTTCATTAGGCCGTGATCTCCACTTCTCACTCTCAGCCGAGTGTGAAGTGGTCGGGATGAGAGTCAACACCTCCAAATCTGAGACCATGGTCTTCAGTCAGAAACAGTTGGCATGCCCTCTCTGCGTCAGGGATTAGGTCCTCCCACAGGTGGAGAAATTTACGTATTTTGGGGTCTTGTTCACGAGTGAGGGAAGAATGAAGCGGAAAATCCACAGGTGGGGCGTCTACAGTGATGCGGACTCTGCATCGGTCCATCGTTGTGAAGAAGGAGCTGAGCCAAAAGGCAAGGCTCTCTATTTACCGGTCGATCTATGTTCCCACCCACATTACATTAGATTAGATAACTTTATTCATCCCGTATTTGGGAAATGTCATTGTCACAGTAGCAAGAGGGTGAGAATACAGGGAAAGACATTTTAGACATAAATAAATAGGTGATAAATAAGTTAATAAATAAATAAGCGTGTTGCTGAAATATTAATTTATATTAATATATAATTTATATATGTATGCATATGTATGTAATATATATATATATGCATACATATATAAATATATCATCTATGGTTACGAGCTGTGGGTCGTGACTGAAAGAAGCGGCTGAAATGAGTTTCCTCCACTAGGAGGTCTTCCGGGCACAACCCATCGAGAGGAAGCCGTGGGGCAGACCTCGGACACGTTGGGCAGACTATGTCTCCTGGCTAGCCCAGGAACGTCGTGGGGTCCTCTTGGAAGAGCTGGATGAAGTGCCTGGGGAGAGGAAAGTAGGGGCTTCCCTGCTGAAGCTGCTGCCACCGTGACCCGACTTCGGATAAGCAGAAGAAGATGAGATCAGATGAGATAAAGCCAGATAAAGGCAGTGTCATTGGTGTGGTTCTCATTGATCTCAGAATTGCATTTGATATCATCAACCACCAGATACTGCTGACCATACTGTCTAGGTTTAATTTCTCACAAAGTACACTACATTACAAAACAAAACCAACACAACGGAATAACAGTGTTGGGGTACCACAGGGCTCAGTGCTAGGTCCATTGCTCTTTAGTCTTTTCACAAATGATTTGCCAAGCTGTTGTTCATCGATTGTCACCTGCCAAATGTACGCCGATGATGCTGTTCTATATGTAAATGTGAAATATAAAAGACACGCTGCACAAGAACTGATAGATGCTATGACAATAGTGTGTAACTGGCTTGAAAAATCCCAACTGTATTTAAACATATCCCGCACTGTCTGTCTGTACATTGCCGTGAAAAAGTACTAGCCCCCTTCTTCATTTCAATCAATAAATCAATCAAATCAATCAAAAGCCTTTATTGTCATTATACAACAGCTGCATATAACGAAATTAGTGGTGCTACTCCACAAAGTGCGTGTTTCCCAATAAAAACATAAATGAGTAATTTAAAACGTCACGTCCCGGGCAAGGTTATTCTAAAATATTGCACATTGTTATTGCACACCCCGAAGTTATTGCTATTGCACGGAAGGGATTGTGTGTCGTGCTAATGCAAGTTCAGAGCCCTGATGGCTCTGGGAAAAAAACTGTCCCTAAGTCTATTTGTCCGTGTTTTGTGAGACCTGTAGCGTCTGCTGGAGGGCAGCAACTGGAACAGGTTGTGACCAGGGTGGTAAGCGTCCATAACAATGTTTGCTGAGGTAGCGAGGGCTGGCAAGTTCATCCAGTGAGGGCAGACAGCAGCCGATGATCTTCTGGGCGGTGTTGATCACTCTCTGCATGGCTTTTCTGTCTGCTGCCGTGCTTCCGCCGTACCACACTGTAACACAGTATGCCAGGATGCTCTCCACAGTGCCTCTTTAGAAGGTTACCAGAAGCTTAGTGTCCAAGTTTTTCCTACTGAGTACTCTCAGGAAATGGGCTTTTGGGCCTTCTTCACCACTGCTGTGGTGTTGGAAGACCAGGAGAGCTTGTCCGTGATGTGGAGCCCCAGGAATTTGAAGGACTGGACCCTGTCTACGCATACTCCATTTATGAGTAGTAGGGCCAGATCTGTGCTGTGTTTGCGAAAGTCCAGGATTATTTCTTTAGTTTTCATGGTGTTTAGTGTGAGATTGTTCACCAAACACCACAAAGACAGTTTGTTGACCTCATCTCTGTAGGCAGACTCATCCCCCCTGAGATGAGTCCGACCACAGTGGTGTCATCGGCAAATTTGATGATGGAGTTAGAGTGGTGGGTCGGTGTACAGTGATATGTGTACAGGTAGTATAGAAGGGGACTGAGTACACAACCTTGGGGAGAGCCAGTGCTCAGTGTAATGGAGGAAGAGAGGTGGGGACCAAGTCTAACAGTTTGTGGACGGTTGATTAAGATTTTTAAGAATATTAAGAATTTCTGTCTTTTTTGCATAATTATCATGCACAGAGGTTTCAAATCATCAAACCAATTTTATAATGACAGAGAGACAACTCAATCAAATGGTAAATGCAGTTTCTAAATGATGATAATATTTACCAAAGCAGAGAAATTACAAACTTGTCTGAGCCTCTGTGAGAAAGTAGTTGCCCCCTGAACCTAATAACGGGTTGTGCCACCTTTGGCAGCAAGAACTGAAATCAAGCGTTTACGATTATGTGAGATGAGTCTTTCACAACACTTTTCAGGAATTTTGGCCCACTCTTCTGTGCAGAATTGTTTCAATTCTGAAATATTAGAGGGCTTTGCAGCATGAACAGCCCATTACAGATCACACCGCAGCATTTCAATAGGATTTAAATCCGGACTTTGACTTCACCAATCCAAAACCTTAACTTTGTGGTTTTGAGCCATCCAGAGGTGGACCTGAAGATGTGCTTGGGATGGTTGTCATGCTGCATGCTCCTAAGGTGCTGGAGTTTGAGCGCTCGAACTGAGGGCTGGACGTTCTCCTTCAAAATTTGCTGGTAGACACCAGAAGTGATTCTTCCATCAATTACAGTAAGTTGTCCTGGTACTGAGGCAGCAAAGCAGCCCCAGACCATCCCACTGCCACTATCATGCTTTACTCTTGATATGATGGAATGCTGTGCCATTTTTTCACCAAATGTAACAGGCTGCACACCATCCAATACATTTAACTTTTCACTCATCAGTCCACAGAATGTTCTTCCAAAAGTGTGGAGGATCATCACAATGATATTTGACAAACATAAGATGAGCCTTTATATTGTTTTTGGACAGCAATGGTTTTCTCCTTGCAATTCTGCCATGAATGCCAGCTTTTGCCAGTGTTTATCTTATGGTAAAGTCATGAACATTGACCTTAGTTGAGGCCAGCGAGGCCTGCAGTTCATTCCATGTTTTTCTAGGTTCTTTTGTGAACTCCTGGATGAGTCGTCGTCGCACTCTTGGAGTAATTTTATTCCCAGTTCTCTCCATTGCGGATAATGGCTCGGACAGTGGTTCCCTGGAGCCCCAAAGCCATAAAATTGCTTTGTAACTTTTTCCAGACTGACAGATGTCCATCACTTTTCCCCCCGCATTTCTTCTTGAATTTCTTTGGATCGTGGCTTGATGCTCTGATCTTGTAGCCTACTTCACTTTGTCTGACACATTCTATTTAAGTGTTTTCCTCATCTTACACATGTGGTGGTAATCAGGTGTGGGGGTGGCCTGTGAAATTGAACTCATTTGATTTAGCAAAGGAGGGGCAATTACTTTTTCACAGAGGGCCAGACAAGTTTATATTTTTTTCTGCCTTCGTAAGTAAAATCATCATTTAGAAACTGCATTTTCCATTTCCGTGAGTTGTCTTTGTGTCATACAAATTTTTTTGATGGTCTGAAACCTGTGTATGTGTGATAAATACGCAAAAACACAGAAATCAGGAAGGGGGCAATTACTTTTTCACGCCACTGTACTTTTGAAAATCGTTTTTGTAACGTAAAACAATCAATGTAGAACAAGAATTTAAATACCTAGGAACCTATCCCAGCTGACTTTGGGCTGACACACACTCATAAATCGCAATTTAGAATGTCCAATCAGCCTAGCATGCAGGTTTTTGGAATGTGGGAGGAAACCGTAGTACCCAAAGAAAACCCATGCAGGCCCATGGAGAACATGCAAACTCCACACAGGTGGAGCAACCTGGATCTGAATCCAGGACCCCAGAACTGTTTCCTGCCTCACACCTGGAACTTAATACCAAATACCATACGTGAACTCCCGTCTGTGAAACTCTTTACCAATCATCGTAAGGCCTGGCTGCTGGATGAACACCATTGTCCTCAAAACCCTGCCTAGACATATGTTATTTATATATGTCTCATGGTTTCTGTGCTGCTTCCTTGTCTTTTAAAAAATAAAATCAGACTTAGGCTTGTCATCATCATTGACTAGACAAAAGCCTAATTGTCATCATACCCAGCTGCGTATGACGAAATTGAAAGTGCTTCTCCACAAAGTGCGCTTTTCCCAGGCAAGAGCCCAACCAAGTGATAGTTTCAGACTTGCTGGCACTCTGACGTGATGGATACATCGCATCACCTCCCGAGCGCAACCAAATCCCGGCGACTGCGAAAGGTTTGCCTCACCGATGCCAACAAAGAATAAAATGGATCACTTACCTCCCACTGTCTGCTTACTTACCTTCCGTCAGCCAGCAGGAGGCAGATCACCGCCCAATGTCCTTCATGTTTCCTCACCCCGAAGTTGTTACACAGAGGGGATTGTGTGTCGTGCTACTGCAATTTAGAGTCCTGATGGCTGTGGGAAAGAAGCTGTCCTTAAGCCTCTTTGTCCGTGCTTTGTGAGACCGGTAAGGCCTGCCAGAGGGAAGCAGCTGGAACAGGTTGTGACCAGGGTGGTCCGGGTCCCCAACAATATTCCTGGCTCTGCTGAGGTAACGAGGGCTGGCAATATCTTCCAGTGAGGGCAGAGAGCAGCCGACGATCCTCTGGGCAGTGTTAATCACTCTCTGCATGGCCTTTTTGTCTGCTGCCGTGCTTCCAGGAAATTGAGTCGTTTCTGGGCCTTCTTCACTACTACCGTGGTGTTTGTGGACCAGGAGAGCTTGTCCGTGACGTGGACCCCCAGGAATTTAAAGGACTGGACCCTGTCTACACGATCTCCATTTATGAGGAGTGGGGCAAGATCTGTGCTCTGTTTGTGGAAGTCCAGGATTATTTCTTTAGTTTTTGTGTTGTTCAGTGTGAGGTTGTTCACCGAGCACCACGAAGACAGTTTGTTGACCTCGTCTCTATAAGCCGCCTCTTCCCCTTCTGAGATGAGTCCGACCACAGTGGTGTCATCAGCAAATTTGATGATGTAGTTAGACTGGTGGGTTGGTGTACAGTCATAAGTGTACAGGGAGTACAGAAGAGGACTCAGTACACAGCCTTGAGGGGAGCCAGTGCTCAGTGTAATGGAAGAAGAAAGGTGGGAACCAAGTCTAACAGTTTGTGGTCGGTTGGTTAGGAAATTCTTTATCCAACAGCAGATGGAGGAGGCTAGTCCAAGGTGGGAGAGTTTGTCAGTCAGAATGTCCGGTTTCATGGTGTTGAAGGCTGAGCTATAGTCAATGAAAAGCATCCTCACGTAATTCCCATGGTGTTCCAGGTGGCTCAATGCTGTATGTAGAGCAATGGTGATAGCATCCTCAGTGGACCTGTTAGCTCTATAAACAAACTGGTGAGGGTCAACTGAGGGAGGAATTTTATTCCTGATATGGCGGGCTACCAACCTTTCAAAGCACTTCATGATCACAGGCGTGAGTGCAACAGGCCTATAATCATTCATGCTGTCAATGGTTGGCTTTTTGGGGACAGGGATAATGGTGGCAGATTTCAGGCAGGATTGAATGATGGATTGTTGCAGGGAACAATTGAAGATTTTTGTGAAGACTCCAGCCAGCTGGTCAGCACAGGCTTTGAGCACCTTCCCAGGTACTCCATCAGAGCCAGCAGCCTTCCTGGTATTCACAGACCGCATTTCCAGTCTCACTTCCTGTTCCTGGAACTTCAGTGTATTGCTGCAGGGTAGTGGTGTGGGTTTTGAGACTGGGTCTGATTTGTCAGTCTCAAAGCGGGCAAAGAAACGGTTCAGTTCCTCCGCTAGTGAGGCATCTGCGTTAACAGACATATTATTGTTATTGTAGTTGGTAATATGTCGTATTCCCTGCCACATCTTCTTTGGGGTTTTTTCTGTGAAGTGCTCCTCAATTTTCTTAGTATATTCTGCCTTGGCCTTTTTAATGCCTCTTTTCAGCTCAGCTCTGGCAGCTCTATATTTCATCTTGTCCCCTGATCTGAAAGCGGTGTTACGGCATTTGATGAGTGCCTGTGTCTCCTTGGTCGTCCAGGGTTTTTGGTTAGGAAAAACCCGTATTTGTTTATTTGTAGTGACGTTGTCCATGCAGCTCTTGATATAGGAAAGCACAGCGTCCGTATAGTCTTGGAGGTTGTCGTGTTCGAAGAGTTCCCAGTTGGTGCGGGAAAAACAGTCCTGCAGCTGAGAAAGGGCGTCCTCGGGCCAAGTTTTTATTGTCTTTATTTGTGGCCTTGTTAGCCTCCGGAATGGAGTGTGTGCTGGGGTGAGGGCTAGACAGAGGTGATCTGATCCAGCTAGGTGAGGGAGGGAAGTGGCTTTGTAAGCATGTTTGATGTTAGAATAAACATCGTCAAGAGTTTTGTCTCCCCTCGTGTGACATTTTACGTATTGGATAAACTTAGGTAGAACAGTCTTTAAACATGCTCTGTTGAAGTCACCATCAACAATAAAGACTCCATCGGGGTGGTCAAGCTGTTGTTTGTTTACAGCCATTAGCAGGAGGTTTAATGCCGTGTTGACGTTAGCATCAGGAGGTATGTAGATCGCCGTTACTATGACGACCGTTAGCTCTCTCGGTAGATAGTATGGCCTACATCGTACTGCTAATAGCTCTAAGTCCGGGGAACAGTGAGTGTCAATGATCTTACTGTCACCACACCATTCATTATGTATAAACAAGCAAAGTCCTCCTCCTCTGCTTTTGCCTGTTAGTTCCTTTGAACGATCGTTCCGAAAAAGCGTTCGGCTAACTAGCGATACCGCAGCGTCAGGGATTTGCGGGTGTAGCCACGTTTCCCTGATGAGAATAATGTTACAGTTCTTAACAAAGCTGTTGGTAGCAATTCGAAGTTCCAACTCATCCATTTTGTGGGTGATGGATCTGGCGTTGGTCAAAAAGATACTCGGAAGCAGTGCTCAGTGTGGTTGTTGACTTAGCTTAGCAGCAAGGTCCGCCCGACATCCGAGCTTTTGCCTCCTTTCCCTCCGCCGCCTTCGCCTCCTTCGACGTGCTTTGAGTGGGCTGACTATCCACGGAGATCCCGGAGGTCTCGAGATGCCCTCGGGGATATCGTAGGTTCGTTGGTAGTTTGTTGTGGAATCGGATATATCGCATCTCCTTCCGATAGCAATTAAGTCATGGCGACTGTAGGAAAAGTTTGCCTCACAGATGTTGGTAAATAACGATAGGATTGAGAAAAGAAAACACCAAACTGGAGAGCACCCGTGTGCGCCGTCGTTTTTGGCCTAATGGTTAGTTCCTAATGGTTTTGCATAGATTTTGCTCTGGGCAGGGAGTGGGACAGTGGGAGAGTGAGGGAGAGGAAGGGAGAGAAAAAGTGTGGGAGATTGTGAGAGTGTGTGAGAGTGTAAGGGAGTGAGAGAGAGTGAGAAAGTGCGATAGCGCGGGAGAGAGTCCAAGAGAGTGAGTGAGAGTGAGAGAGTGAGACTGTAAGAGTGAGAGAGAGTGAGAGAGAGAGTGAGAGAGAGAGTGAGAGAGTGTAAGAGTGAGAGAGAGTGTGAGTGTAAGAGAGTGAGAGTGTGAAAGTGTAATAGTGAGAGGGACTTTACGGATGGCAACACACTCATAACATAATATAAACATAAATTAAACTTAAATGAAGGGTTCTGGTGTGTTGAGGGCTCCCCTTTTTCAGATGTTTGCTTTGCTTTTAAATCCATGTAAAATCGGCTGGCTTTTTCACATATTTTCGACTTGGCTTGGTAGCTGTTTATATTTTATCCCTATTAAAAGAAGGCGCTCTATCTCGTGATGAATGTCACTGCGCAGCTTCGAAATTTTGGTTAGTCCTTTGGAAGGGTTGATACCCTTTATAGCATCTTTCTGCTTAAGGATGGTACATTTTACTCCTCTTGTATTGGCAAGCAGGCTCAGTCACGCGGACACCACTCTCATCATGTTTTTTTATTATTTCGTGCTTAATATCGATTGTCATCATTGGCCTTTTCTTCTCACTACCCCGGCTTGGTTTGTATCTATTGTTCTTTCCTTAATTCTGCACTGATTAACGTAAAAAACATGTAAGTGCAACCTGAACGTACTCGGCCAACTGTTTTTTTTTTTTTATTAATAATTATAATTAGTTTTTCAGCCAATGGTGGAGTTGTTAATTTACCTGACTTAAGTCCGGGCAGCGTGGGATCAATTCCTATTCAGTGGCGGTGTGATTGTGAGTGCGAGTGATTGTCTGTCATTATGTGTGCCTTACGAGTGACCAGTCAAGGGTGTGCACCGCCTTTCTGTATACATTTGTCTATATATTCAAATATGTTCAGTGTACATTAAATAAAATATCCCTTTGTCAGCGTTTGTTTTTGTGGACTTTGAAAGGATCGAGAACAGTGGGAGAAACTTAGCACTCTGATTGGAGAATCGTGCGTGCTTCTGTCTGATGCGACAAACAAGCCACGGGCTTTGCCCCTTCCTGGAGTCACTGGTTACATCCTAAAGCATGTCAACGAGATAACCGTCAGCGACTTGATCTGCATTACGTCCGAGCAACAAGGTAGCACTTCTACCAACTGCTGACCACACCCTGGAGGTCCGGTTTTAAGAAATACGTGTCATTAATTTTAACAGTAAATTCCAGACATCTTTTATGTTTGAATTTTGTTTTGTAAAACGAAGTTGCTGAAATCAACCTTATAACTAAAAAGTGTCATTGATGGAATTATGTCAATGCCCTTTTTGTATTCATGCTATCTCATACAGGTTCCATTCTTATGGGGACAGCAAGTAATGAGCCCTGTGATGATGCCTCCTTGTCAGACATTGTGAGTGTTACCTTGTTTGTTTCCAGCTTGAAAAAAAGTTTGTTGCTATAATAGTCTCAAAGATGCTCATTTTGTCCCTGTTATTGATGAATCGACCTGTTTTACTTCAAGCTCAGTTAGTACGAAAAGTAAAATGTTGATTGCGAATCTTTGTTAAACAAAAATCATTATCTTACACTAAGAAACTTTCCAAACACATTTTAAACTCCTTGAAAGGTTGTTATGACAAAAAGTTTCACGGTGTGAAGTATTTTTCTACAATTATTTTTTGTTGTTGAGTTTCCTCATGGCGGTGACCGAGTGGTTAGCTTGTCAGCCTCACAGTTCTGGGGTTGAGGGTTCATTCCCAGGTGGGTCCTGACTGTGTGGAGTTTGCATGCTTTCACTGGGTACTACTCAGGTTTCCTCCCACATCCCAAAAACATGCTTAGTAGGCTGGTTGAACACTCTAAATTGGCCATTGGTATGAATGTGAGCATGAATGGTTGTCCGTCTCCTTGTGCCCTGCGATTGACTGGCCGCCAATCCAGGGTGTCCCCCGGCTCATGCCCGTAGTTAGCTTGGATGAGTTTCCCCACTTAGATGTTCAAGATATATATTTACTATTTTTCTCTTTTTAGAAAAATAAATCAACATTTTTTAAACCAAAAGAGGTAATTTCGTTTTATTCAGTTAGGCTTTTTTTAAGTCCAGTTTTTGTTAAATTTAATCAAATGAAGCAAAATAAAATAGACTATAATCTATAATCTGCTGTCTGTCATTTGCATCAACTATATAGAAAGATAGAAACATAATTTTCATAATAATTTGGAAAACTGATTAATTGTCTTTCTCTTTCTGACATTGTTTATTCTTTCAGGCTGTGGGTTTGGGCATGGACTATTTCAAACTGGGAGGTCTGAGCAGTGCAGAAAAGATGACTAAATACAACAGGCTGGTTTCTATAGAGGAAGAGCTGGCCCAACAAGGGATCCTGGGTATGTTTCTCTCTAGTTACTCTCTTTCTCAGGAAGAGGAGCTCAGACAAAGCCCAAAACAGGAAGTCTCTCACTCTCTAGCTCCCCATCCATCCCTTCTCTCGGGTGTGAAAGAAACCAGTGAGCGTTTAAAGATGAAAAGTCTTAACTTGGAGCTGTTAATGGGCAAACACATTCCTTATTTTTCAAAATAGAAATTAGAAGGTTCGTGAGATTATACCCCATAACAGATTTTTCCATTGATCCGAAAAGTCAAGGTCTCAGATCATTTTAGCTGTAGGGGAGAACCTTGGTTATAAATTTCGATAAATATAAACAGCAATTACACCACCCGAACACCACAATGAATGGGAGCGCTGATGCGATGTAAACGCTAGTTCCAGACCAACGTTCAGGTAAGGAACAAACAGCTATTTTTAGTATGGTGAGCTATTGAGCACTTAGCACAAGTATGAATGCAAAATAGCACAGCCAAAATGAGCTATTATGAAATGCAGGACAACACCAAGCCGACCTATTAAAAGATCCAAGTGAAGTCTTCTTCCTGTCGTTTTCCTTCTTTTTTTCTTCTTTTTTTAAATGCTTCTTAAATACCTGTGCAAATAGAGCAGCCTTATTGCAAATTTCTTTAACTCATTTTTACCCACTTTCCTCATTTGAGTACAATCGACTTCATGTTTCATTCATTCATTGGGAGGGAAGGGGTGGGGGTTACTGAAAGCCAGTGGCGGGCGGTGCATTTTCTGGTAGCGCCTTCAACGTATCAATCCAACCCTGAAAAATTATTTTATGGCTATAAAACCTCTACTGCAGCTACAGCTGCGACACATAAAAAAATACTCAATAAATTAATGCACAAAATGGGGTAAAATCCACTTCCTAGCAGCATTTCATGATTAAATACAAATACTGGAGCTTTTCAGACATTAAAACCAGGCCAGGGGATGATTTTCCCGGGAAAAGACAGCGATGAACGTCAATGGCGTACGGGCAAACATTGCCCAAAAATGGGGTAAAATCCAGCCAAAAACAGCATTTATTGATTAAATACAAATACTGGAGCTTTTTAGACATCAGAACCGGGCCCGGAGTATCATTTCCCCGGTAAAAAAGACAGCGATGAACGTCGATACGTCCATACGTGAAATGACAAAAAATGCACTAAAATTAGGTAAAATCCACTTCTTAGCATCATTTATTGATTGAATACAAATACTGGAGCTTTTGAGACATTACAACCAGGCCAGGGGGGTGATTTTTCCCGGGAAAAGACAGCGATGGACGTCAATGGTGAAACGCCAAAAATTAAACTGGGGTAAAATCCACTTCCTAGCAGCATTTTGTGATTAAATACAAACACTGGAGCTTAAATACAAACACTGGAGCTTAAATACAAACACTGGAGCTTTTCAGATATCAGAACTTGGCCCACAATTGAAATAATATTTAGGAATATAGCCATATTTGTAATTTTACTCACCAAAAATCCTTTTTACACAATATCCATCCTCCTTTCTTTCTTCCTTCTTTCCTATCGCCATCGAAGCTAATGATGAAAGTCGAGCCTGTCCTGTCATATTTCTGGCATAGTCCGTTATGAAAATGGCTTTAAATCAAAACAACAATATACTATTTGCTTGTGGAGCTAAGTTAGCGCGCTGAAAGTGCCCCACACACCATTTTCCCGGCTGTAACAGGCTTGCTAGCTTCGGAGTTATGTCCATTTTTTTCCTGAAAAAGTCTATAGCTTTGTGAGCAAACAGAATCTATTTGTTTTTGCTTCTGTCGGCCATAGTGGGTGGAGTTTGCGATCTCGGCTGCCTCGGTACTGCTTTGGCCCGCCTACTAGCCAATCATAGTTTGTGAAAGCACTGACATGTCCCAGCCAGCAAAATGCAAATGCCTATGAAAAATCATTGTGGGGTTGCCAACTCAAAATCTGATTGGTTAAAAGCAATAGTCTAGTTTAATGCAGCAGAGCCCGCAAGAACTGATTGTGCAGGCTTTGAGGCAGATCTGATCTGCCAACAAATAATGGCTGAAATGTGATTGGTTAAATGCTTCAATATGAAAACACACATCTGGAAGCAATGCAACCAGGGGGAAAAGCAATGAAAGGAAGCTAACAGACCATTTGGAATAATAAGTACGTATTGATGGACAAAATATAATATGATTCAGATATTTCTTAGGCCAGCAGAGAAGGCCTTGAAGGCCCTGACGGCCCGCCACTGCTGAAAGCCTATCCCTGGTGACTTCGGGCCAGAGGCGGGGGACACCCTGTATCTGTGGCCAGCCGATCGCAGGGCACTAGCAGACGGACAACCATCCACTCTCACATTCATACCTTGGGGTAATTTAGAGTATCCAATCAGCCTACCATGCATGTGTTTGGAATGTGGGAGAAAACCGGAGTGCCCGGGGAAAACCCATGCAGAGAACACTCAAACTCCACACAGGTGGACCGACCTGGATTTGAACCCAGCACCCCAGAGCTGTGAGGCAGACAAGCTAAGCACTTGTTCCACCGGGCCGCCGTTTTATAGATTGTGCCGGTTTTTTTTCAATCTATTATATATATATATATATATATATATATATATATATATATATATATATATATATATATATATATATATATATATATATATATATATATATATATATATATATATATATATATATATATATATATAATATTCGCTATTTTTTCTCTTTTTAGAAAAATAAATCAACATTTTTTAAACCAAAAGAGGTAGTCCAGTTTTTGTTAAATTTAATAAAATGAAGCAAAATAAAACAGACTATAATCTGTTTACCAATTGTATTTTTTAACAATAATAATAAATAATATATATTACTTAAAATTTATTTCCTTTTCTAAACAAAAACATAAAAAAGTGAAATATTTAATGTATTCCCCGTCTAAGAAAAAAAGTTGCAAATAAACATTTTATAAATCTAACAAAAGTGAATATTTTGCTTTCTATCCCCACTATTTCTATTTCAAAATATTTCTTAAAAGTCTAAAATACGAAAAAATTAAATATATGAACCTGAGAACTGGGGACCATTCTGATAATTTCAATATAGCGGTACCTTGAGATTCAAGCTTAATGCATTCAGGCACTGAGCTCGTATGGCGATTTACTCGTATGTCAAATCAATGTTTCCCATAGAAATGAACTAAATACAAATTAATTCGTTCCGACCCTCTGAAAATAAACACCCAAAAAAGGATATTACAATGGAAAACCATATTTGTATTGGTTGTGATTCACCATCTACTGACAGAGTAACAAATAACTAGTGCTTATGGTGTTTCATAATAAAATGAGACATTATTTAATACAACGGGGAGTTCGATGATGGGGGAGAGAGTGACAGAGAGAGAGACAGTCATTTGATGGATGCTCTCGTAACGCAACATAAACTTTAAATTTAACTTAAATGAACTTAGATTCCTATACACACACTTAAAAAAGTTTTAATCTCACGTTACATTAAATGTAAACCTTCTTGTGTAATAACCAAGGCAAAGAGATTAATGCATTCCACCGCGGCTTTCGGATCGAACTTCCTGCTTCTCCATACGTATTGACGAGCCAGCTCTGTCATGCGTATACTGGTCATTTTTGTATTATTGCGTGCTTAATATCGATTGTCATGATAAGCTTTTTCTTCGCATTACCCTTGATTGCACCGGCTTGCTTTGGATCCATTGTGCTTCCCTTAATTCTGCACTGTTTAATGCAAAAAAAATACCCGGAAAAAATGCAATGCTCCGCCCAGTGCTCGTAGAGGTCTTTGCATGAGGGAGATGCGGGGAGAGAGACAGAGCGGTGAAATCATAAAGCAGCCTCTCGCAGCCTGGTCAACAGGCTGTCTCAAATGCTCGTATCTCAAAATGTGTCTCGTATCTCAAGGCAAATATTTGCTCTGAATTTTACTCATATCTCAAATTCCTTGTATGTCGGGGCAATTGAATGTCGAGGTATTACTGTACAGTGGTACCTCTACATACGAGCTTAATTCGTTCCGGGACTGAGCTCGTATGTCAATCTTCTCGTAACTCAAACGAACGTTTCCCATTGAAATGAACTAAAAACAAATTAATTTGTTCCAACCCTCTGAAAAAACACAAAAAACAGGATATTGGATTGGAAAAAATGTTTTATTTCTTCTAATTCGCCATCTATTAACAAAGTAACACATAACTAGTGGTTTAATAGTAATAAAATGTGTTTAATAGATCTAAAATTAGACGGATTTCGCGTAGGGGGGTTCGGGTGGACTTTCCACGACAACGCACTCGTAACCGAACAAACATATTTAAATTAACTTGGATTAATATATACAGACACACTCAAACATACGTTTAATGTAACTTTACACAAAACTGAATTCTAATTTTGTTTTTTTTGTTTTTTACCTTCGTTCTCCGGGTTAGCTGTTTGCCACACCTCCACCCTCACGTTTGCTATCGATGGGCTGTTGGCTGTTGTATTCTCTTAAAAATATTCCGAAAATGATGTACACAAATGTCCTCACAATAGGATAACGCACAACCACTTGCCAACGAGAAGTAGTCTTGAATGAGCGATCGCGGGAGCTAACAGGCTAAGGAAGGAAAAACAGGAAATGCAACAGCTCAGCCTACCCACGTATTGATTGTGGGAAATGAAGTTTTATTCTGAGAAAGGGTGCCATTGGCTATCGATGTTGTATGCACGAGTATACTTCATTACCTAGAAAGGCCTCTTTTTGCCCGTGCATGCGCGTTGTGCGTTTTCTGGTCCATGTGTAGGAGAAACTCGTGTGAAGAAAACGGCCAGTGTTCTTAGATATCTGTTATACACGAAAGAGATCCGGGAAAAAAGAAAGTGTGCTACAATGATAAACAGCCTCTCATGTCATGGCCACCTGGCCTTCTCACATCTGGAAAATTTTCTCGTATCTAGAGCTAATTATTTGCTCGAAATTTTCCTCGTATCTCGAGCATCTCGTAGGTAGAGCTGCTCGTATGTAGAGCTGCTCGTATGTAGAGGTACCACTGTACTGATATTGCGCAACACCAACTTCTGTTGGTCAAGTTGCAGCAAGTGTGACAGGCAACCGATGGATAGAACGAACCCCTTTCACCCATACTGTGTGTGTTTAGAGAAAAAATAATCTGTTCAATTGATATTACAACGTTTTCTCCTCTGCAGTGTCTAAAGAAAAACACTCCCTGCCCCTTTTCCATGAAACAGAAGAGGAGGAAGAAAACGAGAACGAAGAGGAAACAACTTGATGAACTTGTGGTTTGATCATCCTAGTTAAAGTCTCAGATCATTTTAGTTATAGTGCAAGTGTGTAGTGAAAAACAAATCCATCCACTTAATTTCATGACATTGTTTCAAACACAGCTGCTAAAGAACAACACTCCCTGCCACTGTTCCCCAAAACAGAAGAAGGGGGAAGTTTAATGATTGTATGTAAGATTTCTATATTTCAACAGTAGCATAGTCTCAAAATATGTCACTCCCTTGTTTCCATCAATGTAATATAGAAGCCATTGGGCGTAATTTCTGTCAAATATTATTCTGTGATTAATTGCGTGGTGTCGGTATGATTGTGAGTGTGGATGGTTGTTTGTCTCTCTGTGTTCTCTATGGCTGACTGGTGACCAGGCTAGGGTGTAGTCTGCCATTCCCCCGAAGTCAGCTGGGTTAGACTCCAGCAACAACCCCCACAACCCTATCAAGGATGCACGGTACGGAAGATGAATGAATCAATGAATGAATAATAGCTCGAGTCATGTACCTTGTCATTGCTTTTTGTGGCACTAGAAAAAAAACAACTTGCCTGACTCAACATATTAATAATTTTTCAAACCACTGAATACTGTGAGCCCGACCTGCAAAGGTGGGTAGAAGCCAAAAGATTTTTCTTAAGTAAGAATAGCGTTACTTAAAAGAAAAAAAACATTAATTATTTGAGCAGGTTATACTCAAATGTTGTAGGGGCAGCAGGCTGGGTACACCCTGAATTAGTTGCCAGTCAATTGCTGGGCACAAGAAGGCAACCAACCAGTCATGTGCACACTCATACCTAGGGACAAATTGGAGTGGTCAATCAGTTCAGAATGCATGCTTTTCTGATGTAGGAGGAAACCAGAGTACCCATGCTGGCATATGGAGAACATGCAAACTCTAAACAGGAAGGCCAGAACCCAACAGAGATTGAACCCTTGATATCGGAACTGTGAGGTGGACGTGCTAACCACTCCTTCATCGTGCCAACCAAAAAGAAGGCTCAAGTAAAAGTTGAAGTAGTCAATGCAGCCTCATGTTAGTGTGAATAGAGTGGTTAATATTAGCTAACATAGCATTGCTAGTTTCTCTCGTGTGCCGGTCGCAAGGCCAAATAAATGCAGAGCGTTGCGTCAGGAAGAGCATCTGGTGTAAACTCTTGCCAAACATATGCCAAGATATCCATCCAGATATCCAAAAGTAGTTGTGCTGGGATTTATTACCGCATGGGGAACTTCCGTGCCCACTTAGGAAGCAGAAGGCTGTGGTTAATGAATCTCTTAATGACGGTTGAGGCCCGGGTTACCAAAGAATGCCATTAGCGTTGTTAGCTGCTGTTGAAAATAGGGTTAGTGTGGGGCGAAACAAAGGTGAAGGGAAAATGGATCGATCAGCAGCGAGAGAAGAGTAAATGGAAGCGTTTAGAATTGCACGACGGCCTCACAGTTCTGGGGTCGATGGTTTGACCCCAGGTAGGTCCTCCCTGTGTGGAGTCTGCATGTTTTCCATGGGCTTGTGTGGGCTTTCTGTTTTATTCCACATCCCAAAAACATGCATGGTAGGCAGGTTGGACACTCTAAATTGCCCCAAGGTATGAGTGTGAGTGTGAATGGTTGTTCATCTCCTTGTTCCCTGCTATTGACTGGCCACATTCAGGGTGTCCCTTACCTGTTGCCCATAGTTAGCTGGGATAGGCTCCAGCACAAATTAACAATATAAAGTCGTTTTCATCAAATTTAATCAACAGGAATCAAATAAATCTCCCAAATGATTCAAAAATCAAAATTTTCAAACCAATTTTATGTCACCAAAGTTGATGTCTGCGGACCCTGAACAACTTCTGGTAAAAGTGACGTTAAAAATAAGCAATGTACCGTTTTAAATCTAATAATTGTATGACTTTTAGTCTCAATATTACTGAAATCTCCTAAAATTACATGAAAAGCAATGTTGTGGTCACACGCACATGCACACGCACACACACACACACAGACACACGTCACCAAAAGTTGTTGCCCCCGAAACCAAAAAAACTTCTGGTTCACCTAACGTAAAAACAAGAACATGACTTAAATCTCGTAACATTACAAATTATTTACTCTCAATATTACTTAAATTTACTAACATTACACAAAGAACAGTTTTGTGCTCAAACAGACTTAATGTTGACAAAAGTTGAAGCCCATGAAGCCAAACAACTTCCAGTTCACGTTACAGAACAACAAAATGACTTTAATCTCATTGTATTACGAGCTGTATCTTGTAATAGTACAATCTATCATTTAATGTTCATAATGTTTGATTTTAATCCCGTAATAGTTGAATTTTATTCTCGTAATATTAAGATGTTTCTCTTAGAATATTACAATGTATGACTTCGAATTTCCCGCGGCACACCTGACCATCTTTAACAGCACACTAGTGTGCCGCGGCACAGTGGTTGGGAAACACTGCTCTAACTACTAATTATACCCCTTTTAATATAAATTAACTAGCATATGAAAGATAATACACACTAATGTTCTTTCACACAATTTCAAAATTTAGCATTAGAAATAGATTCTGTATTCCATGATAGGGATTGTAGTAAACATACATAGTAAACATGTTGTTTCAGAAGAGCCTTCAAAGGATTTGGGTTAAAAATCATTTTTAGGTGAGTATTGCAACGGAAGTGTTCCTTTCCTATTCAATAAGTTAACGAGCTTTCAGATGTGTTAGAAGATATTGTTACCAACAACTAGAAAATGCAATTTGGGCGAAATTGCATGAACATGCTGTGCTCTGCGTTAAGAATAAATTTGATAGACATTTTGCTTGTCCCACATCCTCATTCTAGTTCAATATACTATTTGGTTTGTAAAATCTCTACAGGTTAGTTCCTAATTCAATAAGCCCTGTTGTTAGGAGCAAATTTGTGTTAAATCAAATCTGAGTGAGACTTCCTCTTCAGCATTTTCTTCATTGAGCTGCATTAAACGGATTCTTTAAACTCTTTGAGAGTGAATCTGCTTATTAGAGGAAGGGACTTAAAAAAACAATGGCTTTTCCTCCACACTGTGTTATGGTGGAAATTGCACCTGACTGTCAAATGAAGCTGAAAACCCCAACAGCAAATAGTGCACAATGACTGAGGAACAGTGAAAAAGTTCACACATCTCATGTTTCAGGAGCTCAGGCAACTAGTTGTTGGAAATCTGGACAGGTGGTGAGGGGAAAACAATACAAGCATGAGGATAACAACATTCACAGCCACATTTAGGCTTGAATTCACCCAAACACAATGAAACAACTATAATTGGTTGGATTACTGTATTTTGAATTCAACTACTACTCAGTCACTCAGACTCTGGGGAAGGAAGGGGTGTAAACTGGTCAAGGTGTACATCATATTTTTCATCCAAACTCAGCTTTAATCATATCCAGTTAAGCTGTGAGCCTATTGAAAACAGTCACAAGATAGAATGGATGGATGGACAAATAGTAAAGATAATGGCAAAATGAAAGTCCCCATATTTGTGCCAGTGAGGAAGTTTGACATGGAGGTTTCAAATTTTGAAGAATTCACTGACCCGGATGGACATAAAAGTGTTGTTTGGCAATTTATTACGACATTCATTGCCAAGGATCTATGTCAAGTTGAGGGTAGTAGCTTCATTTGGTTAGGTCGAAGCCGTTCTTTACTTAAAAATAAAATAAAAAACAGTGTTTTGACACCATCTTGTGCCATCTAGGCAATTCTAAGCCATTTTCCTTCCTGCTATAACCGAATGGCATAGGACCACAAAAACAGTTGGTTACTCTGATCTGAACCGCTTATCCTCACAAGTGTCACAGGGGGTTCTGGAACCTATCCAAGCTAACTACAGGCACCAGGAGGGGGACACCCTGAATCGGAGTCCAGCCAGGGTACAAAGAGACAAAGGACAACCATTCACGCTCACATTCATTCTGAGGGGCACTTTAGAGTGTTCAACCAGCCTACTCTACATGTGTTTGGGATGTGGGAGGAAACCGGGGAACCCGGGGAAAACGCTCACAAGCCCGGGGAGAACATGCAAACTCCTCACAGGGAGGACCAACCTGGGATCAAACCCACAACCCCAGATTTATGAGGCCGACAAGCTAACCACAAATAGGCCACAATGATCTGGCACATATGATTTATTTACTGTGCATCTCTTAGTCTTTTTATGATTTGCTAATCCGCTGTTTGCCCAAAATTGGCTGGGATAGGCACCGATACTCTGCGGCCCTGAAGAGGACGAGCGATGTTGTTAATGAATTATAATTAATGAATTAAGGAAGATTGTTCACCCATTGTGTGGGATTTGTTGTATTTGGTTTATTGCAAAGATGGCGCCCCCCTTTGTGTTATTAATGTTATCAGATGTTTAATTGCTTGAACACAGACGCGATATTCATACACGATTTTTGACCACTTATGACCATTTACCCACTTGGAACATTTAAGACACTTGGACCAAATAAAGTATTGAATAGCAGTAAAAAAACATTCATAATCTAAATTCATCATCATCATTTGGAATTGTAAATCTGCTTGGGAATTGTTTGTATTTCAATAAAACAGCAATTGGAACATGGATTAATAATTCCTGTATTACTGGAAAATCTGTCTACTTTGGTCATTGTTAAAACATTGCAACTATGTGTCAGTAAAAAAAAGGAAAAAACTAAGAGGTTTTGGCTTCTTCCATCACGCTGTTTTAGCAGGATTTTTTTCAGTTCGTCATCTTGGGATGCTATTGAAGGTGCCATTTTATCTAGGGAAGCAGTTCTGCCATAATTGCCCTGAACAGTTCAGACAAAAATGCAGAGCTCAGTGGAGTAGCCAAAAATGTTACTTAAGACTAGTGTTTCTTCAAAATAATAACACTCAAGTAAAAGAAAATGCCACCACCTCAAAAACATTACTCACATACAAGAAAACATATTTGGTGAAAATACTAATCAAGTAATGAGTAACATTGGAGGAAAATTCGTACAATTTCTGCTGTGTGCTTAAACAATGGTATATTTTTTTCTCAGCACGTCATCTATTTGAACTAATATTATTATACGGCAGTGGCGGGCCGTCAGGGCCTTCAAGGCCTTCTCTGCTGGCCTAAGCAATATCTGAATCATATTATATTTTGTCCATCAATACTTATTATTCCAAATGGTCTGTTAGCTTCCTTTCATTGCTTTTCCCCCTGGTTGCACTGCTTCCAGATGTGTGTTTTCATATTGAAGCATTTAACCAATCACATTTCAGCCATTATTTGTTGCTAGATCAGATCTGCCTCAAAGCCTTCACAATCAGTTCTGCGGGCTCTGCTGCATTAAACTAGACTGTTGCTTTTAACCAATCAGATTTCGAGTTGGCAACCCCACAATGCTTTTTCATACGCATTAGCATTTTGCTGGCTGGGACATGTCATTGCTTTCAGCAACTATGATTGGCTAGTAGGCGGGCCGCAGCCAGAGATCGCAAACTCCACCCACAATGGCCGACAGTGGCAAAAACAAATGGATTCTGTTGCAGATTTCTCTCACAAAGCTATTTTTCAGACGGACTTTTCCGGAAAAAAATGGACATCATTAAGAAAGGGCGGTCAACTCCGAAGCTAGCAAGCCTGTTACAGCCGGGAAAATGGTGTGTGGGGCACTTTCAGCGCGCTAACTTAGCTCCACAAGCAAATAGTATATTGTTGTGTTGATTTAAAGCTATTTTCAAAACGGACTATGCCGGAAATATGACAGAACAGGCTCGACTTTCATCATTAGCTTCGATGGCGATAGGAAAGAAGGAAGAAAGAAAGGAGGATGGATATTGTGTAAAAAGGATTTTTGGTGAGTAAAATATGGCTATATTCCTAAATAATATTTCAATTGAGGGCCAAGTTCTGATATCTGAAAAGCTCCAGTGTTTGTATTTAATCACAAAATGCTGCTAGGAAGTGGATTTTACCCCAGTTTAATTTTTGGCGTTTCACCATTGAGGTCCATCGCTGTCTTTTCCCGGGAAAAATCACCCCCCTGGCCTGGTTGTAATGTCTCAAAAGCTCCAGTATTTGTATTCAATCAATAAATGATGCTAAGAAGTGGATTTTACCTAATTTTAGTGCATTTTTTGTCATTTCACGTATGGATGTATCGACGTTCATTGCTGTCTTTTTACCGAGGAAATGATACTCCGAGCCCGGTCCTGATGTCTAAAAAGCTCCAGTATTTGTATTTAATCAATAAATGCTGTTTTCGGCTGGATTTTACCCCATTTTCGGGCAATGTTTGCCCGTACGCCATTGACGTTCATCACTGTCTTTTCCCGGGAAAATCCCCCCCTGGCCTGTTTTTAATGTCTGAAAAGCTCCAGTATTTGTATTTAATCATGAAATGCTGCTAGGAAGTGGATTTTACCCAATTTTTGTGCATTAATTTATTGATGATTTTTTATGTGTCGCAGCTGTAGCTGCAGTAGAGGTTTTATAGCCATAAAATAGTTTTTGAGGGTTGGATTGATACGTTGAAGGCGCTACCAGAAAATGCACCGCCCGCCACTGTTATACGGTACTATTAAGTATTACATGTCCATATGAGGAGCCACTTAATGTTGTAGTGCAGGCGTCAGGCACCTTTTTGACCAAGAGAGTCATAAACAATTGCTATTATTTTTAAATGTAATACCTTGAGAGCCATACACAGAATTTAAAAGTAAAAATAAATGCATGCATTTTTTTGTGATTTCAACACTTTTTAGGTCCAATGCGTATCTAAATTATTCCTAATCAATGAGTTTATGCCGCACACGCAAAGGAGTCTATTGAAAAGAAAAATATGACTAAAACTGCGCAAGAGTTTCTGTCGGTATCATTTACATTGTAATGTGCCAACGCTAAGCTTCCATTGGTCAATGGAGCACATTCGAGGTAATGTCGTGAACACAGAGATGTGCTAAAGCCCATTGGTCAATGTAGCGGCACTAGTGTTACTTTTGGCACCACTTTGACCACGAGGCGGCCACGGTAATGGTAGTATCTGCCTGAAATCACTCTCTCTAAAAAAACAATATTGTCAGGTCAGAATATTTACTTGCTTACTTCTATAGGCTTTGGGATGCTTAGTAGTTTGTACTTCCTTTGTTGTTCCTTTGTTTTTTTATGACAGCACTTGGTCCTGCATACTCAGCACAATGTTTCTTGTTGTTGGACAGATTTTAGGTTTGTGGTTAACAACATTTTTTAGCATTCATTACTCTTTTTAAATATTTTTCCACCAAACTGTGATGCGTTGCTTTTGAGTTTTGATGTTTCCATCCTCAGGTAGTACGGCTGCCTTTTGTTTTTTGCTTGACACATTTACGTGCTCTCTAATTTAATATAATTTAGTATTTTGTTGTATTCATGAGTTTTAGTTTCGTGATCTACTTCACAGCTTGGCCTAATCGACAAAAATTGGGTTTTTGGTGATGATTTAACTATTACGCCGCGTGTTCATTTGCTGCATACAGCCCATAAAATGTGCTACTGCCTTAGTGCCGTAAGGAAGCTTGTTTTTATGCTGTAATGTCTTCTTACCTGTAAACCTCAGATCCTTGACCTCTGCCTGGGGCCCCTTGAGCCCTTGTCACTAAAATCCCTCTTCTCCTCCTCCACAAGTTCAAGTTTACACCTCAAGGCTGTCAGCTCCTTTAGTGTCTCAGAACGACTCAATTTGTCCTCCAGTCGCTTTATCTGATCGCTTGCGCATACACGCATGCACAAACACAAAGCACACTTTGTAGGTGCTACTCCCTATTATATTGGTTTTTAACAGCACAAAGAATTCAAGAGGAGGAATATAATGTTTAGCGTACTGGTTGCTTAGTAATTTAAAACAAAAGTGATTTATTCATTTTTGACAACACTTACCCTTGTCATAGTCTTGGGGTGCTGGAGCCTATCCCAACTGACTACGGAAGCCACTCTAAACTGGTTGCAAGTGAGGTGTAGGGAAAACATAGAGATAGGCCAACATTTTATCTCTCAATCACACTGCTATTGAGTGGGAGACAAACCCACGCAACCTGCATTGAAGTCAGGCGAAAGAAGCACTGAACCATCAGGTGGGAATAAGTCAATTAGTGTAATTTAATTGTAAGAGAAAGGCAGGCAAAAATGAAACGTTTCAATGATATTTCATTTGGCTGCAGCTCCTGCAGTTTTAATTGGTGGGAAGTAGTATTGGTTAGCTGCCAGCTGACATTCAGTTGACGCACTCCTAGACCTTTTCATGTAACACTTTCCAAGTTCCAATTGTGCACCAAATGAGGTGTTTGTTCACCTACTGTATGGCACCAGCAGAGATCAGTGATCCCACTCCGCCTTAATTGTTTTATGTTTGAGCCAAGGGAGGTGGGTGGTGGTTTGAGGCCAAGCTCTGGCAATTTATTATCGGGCATGCTTTTTCTCTGGTTGTTTTCACTCATGCATGCTTTTGTTTTAATGTTGTTATTCCATCTGACAATTGAAATACATAACTCATTTTCACTTAAGTACACCTTTTTATAGGGCTGCTAAAATAACAAATAAATATATAAATTAATAATAAAGTTGGTTGATGGTGTAGTGCAGGGGTGGGCAAACCGGTCGTCGAGGGCCGCTCTGGGTGCAGGTTTTCGTTCCAATCGATCCAGCACAGACACTTTGACCAATGAGATTTCTGCAGAAAACAAGATGCACCTGACTGCAATCCATGTATTGCACTTGTGTTTGCATTGTGTGCGCGCTTCGTGTCCCTTTGTGTTTTCTCTCAGTAAGCAAGTTTTATTGTGTTCCCATTTTTTGTATTAAAGGCTTAATTTTGTGAAGCACATTGTCATAAAATGTTATGTTATTGCACTCGCTGTACCTAACAGTTGATTACCTGTCTCTAACTCCTCTTCATTCACCCTGAGACACATAAGAATTAGTTACATTTACTGAATATTTTCCCTTCATATTGAGGGCTATATTATAATCAATTATTTCTGCAAAGAAGACACATGGAAATAATAAAGATGCTGGTGCTGATAAAAGGAAAGTTGTCCATAAAACTGTAGAAAAAAAACATTTTTTTACACTTAGAAAGCATAATTTCTTCTTTTATTAGTTGTAATGGGAACAATTGATTCAGATTTCGAACAAATCACTTCTCCAAAAACCTTCTGGAACAGATTGTGTTATAAAGAGACCACCAGACCTTTTCAGGCTTTAGAGCTGAACCAGTGTGAAGATTGTCTTCCCTACATTTTCTTTTCTAGATACCTAGTGCAGCGCTGCCAACCTCCATCGACCCCATTTCAGGAATACCTTTGTCCCATTTCCGGAGTTTTATGTTTTCATCAGGAGTGAATGCGATTCGCGCAAAATTTATAAAAAATGTAAAAATAATAATAATAACAGGACAATTTAATTCAAACTGTTATTATCATGTTTTTACATTAATTGAAATATTGTGTTTTTGCAAACTTGAAAAAGTAAAGCATTATGAAAATCAGTACAAAAAGTGAACGGAGTATAATTTGTTGATCATTTATTGGCAAATTCAAATTTCCACAACATTAAAATAAGTTTTCAGCTGGTCCCAAACTCGCACTTGCATTTTGTGTAATGTGCAAATGTCGGTCCTTTTGGCGACGGCTTCAACATGGGATATTTCGTCGAATACGAACCAATAAACTTCTGCGAGTGTCTGGGTTTATTTTTAGAAGTTTCATCCAAATTCCCATCCATTTTGCGCTTATCCCGAGCTGGCATATTGATAGGACTTACCAGTGCTGTGTACTCTTACTTCCTTTATAACAATCCTGGAAATTATAGTATTTGTTTCAAGATAAAAGACTGCTGGTTTAGTCAGCCTTAATAATACTTACTTCCCTTATGAAAAAAACAAAAATGTTAAAGTCATAGAGGCTACCTATGCAATTGATTCCAAATCGATTGCCACACTGAAGTCGCACAAGGCATATCATTCATCAGAACTTGAAACTCGGATGATTCACAATGCACTGGTGTTACCGAATTCATCCGGTTTACTTTTCAGTTGAATCAAGATGGAGGAAGCTGCAGCGATGGTTTGAATTTTGACTTTTTTTTGGATTTCCGGAGTTTAGGGAGGTTGTCAGAAGTCTCAGAGTTTGCGTTACTTGTCAGGAGTAAACTCCGGAATTTCCGGAGAAATTGGCAGCTCTGCAAGCGTATGTACAGCGTCAGTTCTAACTGGCTCTGGTGCTTCAGCCATAAGGTTTCCAAATCCTTGGTCAGTAATGTAACCTGGCTGAGCGCCTTCTCTAGTGTGTGGCTTGATGTGGAATTCTGCATCAGGATATGGCTCTGTCCCTTGAGCATCTGTGGCTCAACAACCAACTAAAACCAGAAGAAAATGACCAAGGTGCACATACATGGAGAAATGTTTGACAATGATAACATAAATTTTAAAATCCCTCTCACAGATCCCACTTCTTGCTAGACTTGGTATTCCTCAACAGCAAATTGAGACACTAGACAGAAATTCCCATGATGCTAAATTGTCTCTTCTACAATCCTTATAAAGCGTGATTTATGGGTGTGTGTGTGTGTGTGTTAAGATTCTCTTGCTACGTTTTTCCAAACCGTGCATCGTAGAGAGTTGACATTTTTATGTGCTCCCCGGAACACTTTTTTTTTCTGTTGTGACGGGAGTTATAAAACATCCACCCATTCATAAATCACGCTTTATCCATTCTCTAATCCTTACAAAGCGTGATGTACGGATGGATGTGTGTGTGTGTTTGTGTGTGCACGTGGAAAGGCGTCTTGGGTCAGCGGATCCAGCACCATTGTGTCTCGCCGAGTCTTTCCGTCATGACAGGACAAAAAAATGACATTTTAAAATGCGGTGGAAAGGCGTCTTGGGTCAGCGCGTCTCTAAGTGTGTTAACTAAAGCTTTGAGCATTTGCAAGTATTATCAATGAGTATGCCTGACCTGAAATATGTCAGCGTGCTGCTCTCTTAAGGTATTGAAGATATTAGGTGCTAATAGAACAGAAGGTAATTACCTATATTTTCTGTAAATTTCGTGTCAATCTGTCAAATGGCTTGGGAGCTAGTGAACAAAACAGGTGCTACTAACAATAATAAATTAATCTATAATCCTTATAAAATGTGATTTATGGGTGTGTGATTGTGTGTGTTTGTGTGTGTTTGTTTGTCTGTGTGTGTATGTTAAGATTCCTTCGCTACGTTTGTCCAAACCGTGCAACCGAATTGAATTTTTTTATGGTGGCCAGAAACGGGTGTCGGATCCTAATAGACGAGTGATTGAATTTCTTCACTTTCTCTAAGTGTGTAAACTCAATCTTTTATTTGTTAGACAACCATTTTTCAAAAGAGATTTTTTTAATAGCGCAACAATTGTCTTTTGGTTCTAAACAAGTAAAGCCGGGCCCCCTGCTTGCAATCATTAAATATATACTGTATATTAACAAAAATCAACAAATCACACTATTTTCTGGATCATACTCGCGATCACAATACCAGTTTTGTAAAGGTATTCGATGTAAAATGCATACCCTCCTATTCTAACCTCTGTTATATTTTTTTCAGGAGCTTCTTTTACCCTTCTGTCTCTGCCGTTATAACAATGTTTTCATGTTTTCCTTTCAGCAGCTGTGAATAAAAAAAAACTAGATAAGATTTGGGGTGGGCTGCATTCGTGAGTTGGGGGCAGTGGATTAAAACATTAAGTAGCTGTGAACTACTAATTGTTTCTAATCAAATGCAAGAAATGGAAAATTAAAGAATTTCAAGGTGAAAAATACCATTAATTTCAAGAAAACATAGACTGTTCGATTGCTGCCCTCCCCTCTGAGTCCAAATCGATTGGATGTCTATTGCTGTCAAGGGCAGTCAAAGAGTTCATTGAGAGAATTCAATTAAAGCTGTTAGAACCATCTTGTAGGAACGCTGTTGATCTATTTCCATCTTTTCAGTGTTTTAAGTGGTAATATGCTGAATTTACTGTGTGGCTAGTTAACACACAGTTTAAGTTTAAGAGTAATTCTGAATCATCTATCACGGACAATGGCAAATAATTTGTTAATATGACACAACGGGTAAAAAATACATATTTTATTTTGAGGCAACTTGGTGCCCTTTCTTTGACACTTGAGCAATAGTTTCTTATTCCATCAAGTCAAGGGCTATTAGGCCCCTCTGTATTTCACCAGATTTAAAGGGGATCAGAAGTTATAACTTGTGATTGGTGCCAGTTGAAAACAGCTGTTATCATGCCCACCTTCTTTAAAATGTGCAATATTTATTTGTACATTGGTGCCAGTTGAAAACAGGTGTGATCATGCCCACCTTCTTTAAAATGTGCAATATGTATTTGTACCCTAGACCATGTCTCTATCCTTGCCTGGACAAATGCTTTCAAATGTTACATTTTAGTTCATTTATACAGTACACATTTGTTGCACAACATGCAGGATTTGAAGGGGAGCATGTACTTTCAGAAGACATGCTTTTGTTAGACAATTTCATGTGCAGTTACAAATGAGCATGTGAAGTCATTGTTGAATGAGCTACATCTCACTGCAATGTACTGCCTAGTAACGGATTTTGATGTAGTACTATATATTTATAATGCACGGGGACAAGTGTAGTTTTATTCTGAAAAGTTCCCACTTTAATTTTCTGAGTGATATCTCATGATTTCAAGATGGAACGGGAAAAAAATTGATATCATGTTTACATCATGCTTTGATTTATGATGATCAGAACAACCGATAATGGCATTGGCACCTTGGAGGAACATGTTTTTAAACATAAAAACTAGACCTTGGCGATAAAACAATAACGGTAATTATCGTCAAATATTTTTTGTGAACAATAACGATAAAACATTATGATAAAATTCTATAAATTTAAACTGCAATTACACAACACAAACACCACAAAGAATGGGGGCGCTGATGTGCCGTGAATGCTAGTTCCAGACCAATGTCAGTTGGCGAAGAAGATGGTAAGGAAGGTTAAGGCAGCGCATGAAACCAAAAGGACTATAACACAGCCAAAATGAGCGATAATAAGATTCAGGACAACATCGATTGTTTTTAATACCTCTTAATACCTGTGCACAAACAGCAGCGTTATTGAAAATGTCCTTTACCCATTTTAACCCATTGTCCTAATTTGAGGACAGCCTAAAAAAATGTCTTACTTGAGAGCAAGGAGTTTGCACTTTTTATGCAATTTTTATGAAAATATTGCAAAAATCTAATTTTTTTTAACTTAAGTTGAAATGGGTTATGTTCATCCAACTTTTTAAAAAATAAATACATGGCTACTTGAGATAAATTTACATGGTTTCTTTTTGTGAGGCTGAAAATAGTCTGCATCCCAATGGGGATGTCTTCAGTTGATTATTTTATTTATTTTATATTGCACAGAAACTTTAGGTTTGAAGGAAAATGTATAAAAATAAAAACGCGTGTCAAACTTTTGCAGGTTTTATTATTCCTTTCTTTCCATAGTGTTAGGAGGGCGTTGCCTTAAATAGATTGTGCAACAGAATATTCTCTTTTCTTAGAAAGTAAGGTAAGGTAGTTACTTTCATAATTAGATAGAGAGGAAAATATTTACTTTATTCACCATCGTGATGGATAGACTGACAGATAAGGTGAGTCAACAAGTTTTTTGGAATATAATGTTTGCAGATGATATTGTGATCTGGGGTGAGACCAGGGACCAGGTAGAGGAAAACCTAGAGAAGTGCAGATCTACTCTAAAAAAAGAGAGGAATGGTTTGGAAAATGGACTGGGTAGCGGGGCTTGGGAAAAAATGATTTTTGTGACGACAATTTATTTATCTCGCCAAGTAAATCAATTTTAATTTTGGCTGCAAAAAATTAATGAATATTAATTGGAGCCGTAAAAGCAATTTGAAAATTATTGCAATATATTTCAACTGCCGCTATTAAATATTTTGCACGTTTACAAAAGAAAATCAGTGATTGACTTAAAAAAAGGCCTTTTGCAATGAACTGCGTGTTTAGTACTTCTGCGTTTACAACATCAGATTCTATAGTCTGCCCACTAACCATTGAATGATTCCCATACCGCCTCTAAGCGGTCAGGGTTGTCCCAAAGTTCCCATCCCAAATCAAGAAGAAAATTGATTTTTGGGGGATTTGCTATTGTGGATTTACAAGATGAAATACATTTGCTCATAAAAGAAAAAAACATCAGGGACCTTCCAAAGGAGCATTTGATGAAACGACATGGGGGACAAGCTCACGATCACAACTCACGATAATTAGCCGCTTTGTGATCACGTGGATTACGCGGGCAGGCGTGTGCATGCACTACACACACACAGCATTTGACCTTGAACGCATGGAGAAATGCTCGCAATGTTCATGCAAACGTGCAGGTGCGTGTCTTGCATGTTTTTCTGTGCGCATGCATTTGCAAATTTCTCGCATGCGATGGAGAATGGCTGAAGAAAATTGCAGCAAATAATTTCTGTTTGGCGACCAATAATTGATACTTTTTCAGCATAAAAATAAATATATTTAGATTGCAAAAGCTCAACTGAAAATATATTTATGGATATGCATTGCAATAATTTTCTACCAAATGTTTATTGCCGACCCTGTCTCAACTGTTGGTGGCCCAGGTTTAGAGACAGTAGTTGTGAGGAAAAGACAAGAGGCTGAGCTAGAAGTAATAGATGAAGATGCTAATGTCCTCCTTAGGTGTGTCCAGGTTGGATAGGATTTTGAATGAGACAATAAGAGGGACAGTGAAGGTTATATGATTTGGAGACAAGGTCAGTCTTCGATGGTTTGGGCATGTACAGCGTAGAGATGGAGACTATATTGAAAGGAAGGATGTTAATGGTGGTACTGCCAAGAAAGAGGGCTAGTGGTCGACCTTCATTCATTTTCAGTACTGCTTATCTTTACAGGGTTGCAGAGGTTTCTGGAGTCTATCCCAGCCATCTACGGGCACTAGGCGGTGGACACCCTAAATCTGTGGCCAGCCAATAGCACACAAAGAAAAACAGCCATTAACGCTCACACTCATCTAGGGACAATTCAGAGTGTTCAACCAGCCAACATGTATGTTTTGGGGATGTGGGAGGAAACCGGAGTACCTGGAGAAAACCCACGTAAGCCCGGGAAGGACATGCAAACTTCATACAGGAGGATGGACCTTGAGGACGGACCTGGGCTGACATTGGTTTGCACATGTGCAGTAGCAATCGGTCATGTGATTAGTCGGTTACATTCGGGTAGCCGAACAAACACCTCAGATATAGTGCCCAAATTTTAAAAAATGAAAGAAAGAGAAATAGCTACATAAATACATGAAAATGTCATTGACTTACTACTCTGTGCGGAGTTTGCATTGTGTTTAGGGTGTTTCTGAGTCTTTCCTTGTGGATTTTGGAGCTTTTCCTCAGCACTTTCATCTGATATCAGGTGATTTTTTTCTCAGTGGAAAATAATGGGGCTTTTGCAAATGAGAATTTTCGTGGAATTTTGGAAGAGCCGTAGGTTTTTGGCAAAAACTATACAACTGTTATATTCATAAAATTGTTTATGTATTAACTGTGTGAAGCTGATATAAAATGGAAAAGATTAGGTAAAAGCAGTACACGTGTGTAGCTTTGCTTTGCAAAGCATCCCCCTAGAGGGGTGTGATTGGAAGGAACGGACTCTCTGATTGGAACCTGAGTGGTGTTCTATTGTTGGATTTCTGCGCTTGCCGTGGATTGACAATAATGAACACCATGCTAAAGCTTAAGGGTGTCCATTTGTGCACTTTGTGGTTGTGCCGTTGTTGTAGATTCACCCAAAGCGCCTGATGGTAATCCTCAGAAGCACTAGACTTGCTATGGGGAGGCCGGCAAGTTTACCGAAGGAGAGACCCAGCCGCCGACAGCACTGGGCAGACTGAGAGAAGAAACCAAAAAAAGAGCCAAAACTGAAAAAATAAGTTTTACCAATTTTTGTCACAAATTATGGGTGCAGGTTATAAACGGGTGCACGTTATACTCAAATAAATACGGTAACAATCCTCAGCCTCCATGGTAAGGTCTATTCCAGTGTACTGGAGAGGAGGGTCTGCTGGGAGGAGGAGCAGTGTGGTTTTCGTCCTGGCCGTGGAACAGTGGATCAGCTCTACACCCTCAGCAGGGTCCTCAAAGGGAGGGGACATGAGAGTTCACCCAACCAGAATACATGTGCTTTGTGGACTTGGGCGTTCAACCATGTCCCTTGGGGAGTCTTGTGGGTGGGTACTCCGGGAATATGGGGTTCCGGAACCCCTGATACATGGGACCCGCTCCCTTTATGACCGGTGTCAGAGTCTGGTCCGCGTAGTAAATCGGATCCAATTCGAGTCGGGGTCGGACTCTGCCACGGCTGCCCTATGTCAATGACTCTGTTTATAACTTTTATGGACAGAATATCTAGGCGCATCCGTGGCATTGAGGGGGTTCGGTTTTGGTGGCCTCATGATTGCATGCCTGGTTTATGCAGATGATGTGGTTCAGTTGGCTTCATCAGGCCGTGATCCCCAACCCGGAATGATTCGCAACTGAGTGTGAAGCGGTCAGGATGAGAGTCAGCATTTTCAAATTTGAGCCCATGGTCCTCAGTCTGAAATAGGTGGCAGGGCACCAAATCCTTCCCCAGGGTGGAGGAGTTTAGGTATCTTGGGGTCTTGTTTACAAGTGATGGAAGAATGGAGCGGGAGATTGACAGGTGGATCGGTGCAGCATCCGCAGTGATGTGGAATCTGCATCGGTCCATCGTGGTGAAGAAGAAGCTGAGCCAAAAGGAGAGGCTCTCTGTTTACCGGTCAATCTACGTTCCCACCCTCATCTATGATCACGAGCTGTGGGTCATGACCGAAAGAATGAGATCTCGGACACAAGCGGCTGAAAGGAGTTTCCTCGCAGGATGTCTGGACTCTTACTTATAGAAAAGGTGAGAAGCCCGGTCATCCGAGACGGAGGGGAGTAGAGCCGCTGTTCCTCCGGATCGAGAGGAGGCAGATGAGTTGGCTCGGGCATAACTCATCAATCATTTGGTAAAAATATTAATGAGATATTATCAGGTGGTTATCAAAAGGTTTTTTTAATAAAGGGAAACTCTGCTTTCAAACTGCCAGCAAAAATGTGAGTGATTATTCAAATGTTCAAAAGACCTTGATGAAGTAGTAGTTTATTTTTAAGAGATAAGTGGTAATATTTTAGTGTAAAATAGACGATTATGTTAGGTATTGGTTCTGCCATGATTTATTGTTTTGAGTTTTCTCTTGTGGGACCAGTCCTTGTGATTACCCCCTGTCGTTTCCCCGACCTTGGTATCTAGCCAGAAGACTCTCTCATGGCACCCAGGTGTTTCTTATTGTCTCGTCAACCAACGTCTGTGTATTTAAACTCTGTGTATTTGTCACTGCTTGTTGGATTGTCTGCTGTTCAAGCCTATTTGCCTATGTGTTTAGTCAGTTCCTGTTCTACGTTCACATCTAGTGCTCCTCATTCCCCCCGTGTTTTCCATGTAAAGTTTGGTTCATTTGTCTTCATTCTTAGTTTGTCACTTTTCTCGTTTTTTTTTGTATTTACGGCTTTGTTGTTTTTGTGTACAAGTCTCAGTTATTAAAGTTATGTTAGTGTACCCTCAGTCCCTGCGTCCATCTGCTTCCCTGCATTTGGGTTCTATCTCACACTGCACACCCCCTTGTAAAAGATTATCGTTTTCAAGCACTGTGTCTCACAAGATAAGACAAAATGAATAATAAATTGTCTTAACTACTCGCAAATGATTAAAAAATGAATGGATAGTGAATACATGTGTGAAATTAAATTGAATTTTTTTTCTAGAATGCTTTGTCATACCTTCCAAAAAGATCCAATTCAATCCACTGAGTGGAATTACCCCCAAGAAAAAAAAACACATACAATTTGTAAAACACTAAAAAAAGGCATTTTTTAACAGGAGTTACATTTTCTTCTTTTGTGGAAGGAAGCACACAGAATGGTAAATGTGAGTGACTTTAAAGGCGGAAACATTTTAAAAGACGTAAATGGGAGTTTGGTCTAGTCCCATTTGAGATGCTTTTTTTGTATTGTTAATTCAGAGAATGCAGCTGGACAAAAAAGTTTTCTGGGACAAAGAAAATGAGAGGGTAAAGTTGTCCAAAACCATGATGGAATTCATATGCTACATAATGGAAGTAGTTCTGCTATATAGGCATGACTACTCTTATAAAAGGGGAAGGTATACCAAAGCGTAAGAAGTGGGAAGATAGGTCAGATAAGGCTGTGATATGTTAAGGAGCATCCGGAAGCAATATTAGTAATGTGTAGTGGGGAAACCAGTTTTCAGAAAAAAACACCCATGATAAATTAGTCAACATCCTAATCTTAGCCTACTTGTGTATGTGTCTAGTGGCACCTAGTCATGCAACGAGTTTTGATCATGCGTAGAATGAAACTGCTGCACAGGAGCAATCAGGCAGACATGGCGCTGTCATCGTCATCCCTGGGGGGCCAGGTAACCACCCCGGCGTTCCCCGCAATATTCACATTTTCAAATATGTAAAGTGGCAACTAGTTTGTATCACAATGAGGAATAAATGAACAACAAAATAAGGAAGCAACACATCTGACATGGCAAATGAGATGGTTATTTTCTTTTGCCCTGCAATCAGTCATAATAGCAGGACACAAGCAGAAGCAGTGATCAGGGGTTGAAAAACAAATCATTCGAGGACTACGCAGATGTTGAAAGAAGCAGCATCTTCCATTATTAAACATGTTTTCAGATTGATCCATTCAATTCGAGTCAGGCATATTATACTGCCATATTCAATCAAATGACAATCTGTAGATGACAAACAAAAGGGGCAATCCCTAAGAAAACAAATGTATACTAAGTGAACACAATTTCTGATAACACTGGTGTATTGTGAGCACTACTCAGGTGTGCCGTGGGAAATTAAAAGTCATACAATGTAATATTCTGAGAGAAAAATCTTAATATTACGAGATTAAAAAATATATATATATGAGATTAAAATCTAACTGTTATGCGATCAAAATCAAACTATCACAATATTAAAATGAAAATATGATGAACATAAAATCAAAGATTGTATAAGTGTGTATAAGCCGAATTTTACAATTTCTTGAGTATAAACCGCACCCTGATTCACAATTTTCACCTCCATATTCAGGGCTTTAATAGAGGGTAGAAATGTGTTACTTAGAAGGGAAAATCTTAAGAAAAAACATTGCACATGGTATTTCTGAGATACTGCATGAATCAAAAGCACATTATTAGTGTCGATATCATAAGGAAGTTAGTAATTTAATGGTTGTTTTCTTACTGCAAAAGAGAAAATAACCAACAAATAGTAAATGTTAATTTGCCGACATCTACAGGTAAAAAATAAATAAAAAGAGTATAGCAACGCTGTAAGTCTTGTGTGCATATAAGCCGTAACCTTGATTCAGTCCTCATTTTTTTTTAGTTAAAAATACGGCTTATTTGCGAGAAAATACAGTAGTCTTTTGTCCTCGATTGCCTTATTGATTATATCTTCAACCTACACAAGGGACTAAAGATGGAAATTATCCTTCGGCTGTAATCTTACATATTTACTTATACGGCATATTTCTTGCTCAAAAAATGATGACTGAATTGAGGGTACGGCTTATAAGTGCACACATTAGACTTGACTTGCACGAAACTGCAAGGTGACAAAGACAAAACGACATAATGCAAGACAATGCGGTCATTTATTTCAAAATAGATGAAAGATAAACAGATAAAACGTTAAACAAAATTTATTTTGACGTCTATGAATGCAATTCAAGAAAAAATAAACCAAATCTTGCAAATAACGTTAAAAAACTCATTTACTTTTGCGTGCCATTGCTCGCTCAGGGCGCTGCCATTGTACCATAGTTAAACGTGCTCTCAATGGCTAGACGTGAGTAGCCTTGATACATGTGTTTGTAGTGTTTACCATGTCAGCACATCCCAATAGTTGTTATGGCTGATCGAAGGTCTTGTGGTCGATCGTTAAAATATCAGCCTTAATACTTGGGTAATGTGTATCTCATGCTATTATTGTGAGTGGTTAGCGCGTCGGCCTCACAGCTCTGGGGTCCTGGGTTCAAATCCAGGTCATGTCCATCTGTGTGGAGTTTGCATGTTCTCCCCGGGCCTGCGTGGGTTTCCTCCAGGTGCTCCGATTTCCTCCCACATTCCAAAAACATGCATGGTAGGCTGATTGAACACTCGATTGCCCCTAGTTATGTGTGAGAGTGAATGGTTGTTCGTCTCCTTGTGCCCTGCGATTGGCTGGACACCAGTTCAGGGTGTCTCCTGTCTCTGGCCAGAAGTCAGATGGGATAGGCTCCAGCACCCCCCGCGACCCTGATGAGGATAAAGCAGTTCAGAAAATGAGATGAGATGAGATGCTATTAGTGCACCCAGAGACTTGGTGAAAAGTAGACCGCTACGGACATATTTCCTGGTTGTACTGCTCATGTGACTTTCTTATTTAATTTGTCTACGTGCAGGCAGCACCCTTCCAGAATGTGCAATCCGGGCAGACGATCCTTTCGATTCATACAGTATCTCAGAAATACCACGTGTTGATTTTCCCTTTATAGTAACACATTTGTACTCTCTATTAAAACCATGAACATGGAGGTTAAAATTGTGAATCAGCGGGCGTCTTATACGAGAGAAATTGTAAAATTCAACGATTTTAAGGCAATTTTAAGGGTACAGCTGATACGCAAAGGCGGCTAATATGCGAAAAAATACGGTAAATGTTCATTAACGGCGGCTTGGTGGATGAGTGCTTAGTGCGTCAGCCTCACAGTTCTGAGTCCTGGGTTCAAATCCAGATCGGTCCACCTGTTTGGAGTTTGCATGCTCTCCCTGGGCCTGCGTGGGTGTTCTCTGGGTACTCTGGTTTCCTCTCACATTCCAAAAACATGGTAGGCTGGTCAGACAATCTAAATTGCCCCTAGGTATGAGTGTGAGCGTGAATGGTTGTTTGTCTCCTCATGCCGTGCGACTGGCTGGCCACCAATTCAGGGTGTCCCCCGCCTTGTGCCCGAAGTCATTACTCTCAAACAGAATTGTCCTCTGAATCAAGAGAACAGAGTGCTAGGATTCAAAATGCTTTTTCTTTTGTCAAAATCAGTGAAATATTCGGATTGGATTATTATCCTGAATTTGGTGCAGTTATATTTACGAAACAAATGTTCATACTAAGAGATCCGCCCCTTGATCCCATTTTGCTATTGGTCGCATTTGCTGGTCATTCTCTAGACCTTTGAATATAATGGAAAAAAAGTTATTGTTTGGAATGAAATGGTCTTCATATATGTACCTTGGAGGACAGGGCTCTCTCATTACATTCGCTCACTTCCAGTATCTCCCGTATGGCATTGACCTTTTCAATGACTATTTCAGAATCTAAGGGCGAGAAATACAAGCTGGACACTGAATGAAATTCTTCCATGCTGTGTTATGTCTTCATGTGAATTGGTTAAAATAAGGACAGTCATACATTTGGGAAAAAAATGATTAGAGAAGGTCATTTCAAAATGTGACTTCTCAATATGAATGCTTTTTAAATCTAGTAGAAGAAAGGAAAATGAGGAGCACAGCAACTTTTTTCAAATGTTTTGACTCTCCCTCATTTTTTCCCCGAAAAGGAAATGGTCCTTCACAAAGGCCCAATGTTTTGCAGAAATCAATTTACAAGAGAGAATATTTGAACTAGAGGATGAGATGTTCTTAATATATAAATAAAATGGGGAAAATAGTTTATGTTTGTGATGACAGTTACAGACGTTGTGGTTTTCATCTGAATATATCCAACCCATGCCCATGCAATTCACCAGCCAAAACACATATTATGTTTGACTTTCACATTAATAGAGGCTGCCTCACTGTGCCAAGCAGCTGCATATTAGGAGCTATTACGTGATTTCATAGCTCTTAGAAAATTGCTCCTATTCACAACAAAATGGCTGGAGGTGGGGTGGCAGGCATGGTGAGGGGTAGTTAGAGGACAGTACAAAAAAACCCAAACACACAATCATGCCTTTTCAATTGATGATGGCAAGGTTGATGACAACATGACTATTGTGTTATAATGATAACACCACAAAGGCATCTGCCCCTCTCATCAAAGCCTCACCGTGGCTGCAGATACAATTTAATTCACTGCTCTGTTGGCGGCGCTGATACCATTATGCAGCACGTCGGCATAGGGGTAATCACTGTCTTTCCTGAGAAGAGGATGAATAAAGACAGACACAAAAAGAGAGAAGAAAACTGATGGAGTGATGATGTTGATAATGGAGATGCCGAAACACAATTAGACAGCCATATGTGATGTATCAGAGTCCCCGCTGATTTCCATCACTTCTACACTGCTGTTTGTTTACCATGGCTACCAGTAATCATAATTAACATGTCATTAAGTTAAAGGTGTCTTTTGGTAGATGCATGTGAGCAGCCGGAGCATTACAAAGACAGACAGCCACGAAAGTGAGACAGAATGAAAACTGGAAGCTAAGTACTTGGGTGCAGGAAGTTCATCAAGGCAGGGCGGCCTGGGATCCGAGTGGTTAGCACGTCGGCCTCATAGTTCTGGGGTCAAAGGTTTGATCCCAGGGCGGTCCTCACTGTGTGGCATTGGCATGTTCTCCCTGGGCTTGCATGGGTTTTCTCTGGGTACTCCGGTTTCATTCCACATCCCAAAATCATGCAGGCTAGGCTGGTTCAACACTCTAAATTGCCCATAGGTATACGTATTTATTTGAGTATAACGCGCAAAATGTTGTACCAAAAAATGAAGCAAAGTTCGGGTGCGCGTTATACAGGAATCCCAGTGAAACATTGCTCTCTGTTGGTGAAAAAGCCCCCTCCGCAGCCGTTATGTATAATGGAGACGTATAACCTGTCTTTGTCCGCGAGATGGCGACAATCTACCTTCTTTTACAAAAGCCAGCACTCTCCAAATAACCTTGGCACGTTTATAGGATAACATAGGGTTGTAAAAATTTAAAAAAAGTTGCTCTAGGGAAACAAGTCTGCCCAGGGAGCGCTATCCTTGCTCAAGAAGAATGGAATCAATTCTTTGGGGAATCTGATGATGATCAATCAAACTTTGAAAAATTTTAAATATTGTGAAGATTAATTCGACTTTAAGGATTTAAAATTGTAAATTCCATTTGAGAATTGTGTTCATATTGGTAGTAGTTTATTTTACCAGGTTTCCATACCATGTGTTGTGAACAAATGTTTTGTCATGGTGACATGTGTTCAGCATTTGCCAGTTACCAGTACTGGTGCAATCCTTGGTGTGAGTTGAGAGAAACTAAAAAAAATTAAAAAAATAATACTATTTTTTAGTCACAAATTATGAGTGCGCGTTATATTCAAATAAATACAGTAAGTGTGAGTGTAAATGGTTGCCTGTCTTGTGGTCACCTGTGATTGGCTGGGAGTTCCCCCTCTGGTGCCTGTTGTTAACTGGGCTAGGGATAGGCTCCAGCCACCAGGTGCTCACCATTGTGCCCCACCTCATGGCCAGGCTCCAGCGTGGGGCCCGGTGACCTGTGACCCAGCCAAGGGAAAATGGAACTCATAGTTAGGACTTCACATGAGGTGTTCTGAGTCAATCTTTCTCTGGTGCCTCACCTAGGACTTGTTTGGCAAGGGTGACGCAGACCCTGGACAACATCGCTCAACCCCCCTACTCCACCATCACAATATGTCATGTCTTGTTAGGGTTTTGGGTGGAGGTATGTGTGTGTGTGTGTGTTTGCTTTTCGCCTCTTGTGTCCCTTCGGGCTTCCCTTTCACTTGTGACCAGCTGGTTGTGATTGATAATCAGCCCTTGTCTGTCTAGTTAGACCCTGTGTTTGTTTGTCTTTGTCGGATCATCTGCTTTGTTTGTACCATGCCACGTTTCCATGTCAAGTACCTCGTTACCCCATGTCTTTCACGTCAGCTTTGATTTTGTTATTTGATTTCTAAGACCTTGTTATTTTCTTGAGACCACTGCCATATTTTATTAAAAGTTTTGTTAGAGCTCTCCACATCCTTGTCCGCTAGGTTGCTTCCCTGCATTTGGGTCAGACTACGTTCCATGATCGAGCTAGTCATAACAGAACGATCCGACCAACTATGGACTCAGCGGGAAGCTCCCGGCTCACCTTTAGGGAATTTGAAACGAGTATGCTGTGGTGTTGGTACATCTTGGACAATTTTCCCCCAGAACATTCCTGGGACACTATTTCCACAGACCCATACCTTAGTTTCCATCTGGCCATTTACAATGGACCACCGTGTGGTGGCCGGCGGAGGAGCTCACAACCAAGATATCACATTTTTTTGGGTGCAGGCGCAGCAGCAAGACTGTTCCCATGTCATGGAGGACGAGGGTTGGGCTACGCCGTCTCCCCGGAGGCGGCGAGCGCCGCGGCGAGGAGGGAGAAAGTAGGAATGGCTCAACGCTCGAGCCCCCGAGTCGGCCCCCCATTTGACAGCTCCATTCCCTGCCTCTCGGTCAACTGTTCAAGGTCCTGGTCCGCTGGGACCAACTCCTGCCCCCTGTAATCATGCACCCGTGCCGACACCACGTGCCTGAGCGCCCGTGCTGACAACGCGTGCCCGAGCGGCCATTCCACACAATGCCGACGTGCTCCAGGCCGGGGGCCCTGACGCCTGCAACCCACCATGTTTCCAGGGCGAGGCCTCCGGCGTCCTTTAATGCTCACAGGACAGGGCGGCCGGCGACCAGGAGGGAGTTGAATTCCTTATGTATTGCCGAGCATTGCATTAACTCCTGCTCCGTTGAGAGTTCATTTTGGTGCCACTCGACCAACTCATCAATGTCCTCCTTACTGACCACTAGCCCATCGCCTGCCCCAGCAGCACATTTTCATCTGCGGTTCAGGTTGAGGCTCGACTGCGAGTCAGTGGAAGGTACTCAGCCACAGCTTCCTCCAAGCATAAGTTTAAGCACACAATGACGAACGGCGGTCAAAAGTACATAAGAGAATATTGAAACATGGGGAGTTGTTGTCGACTGAGAGTCCGTCGAAGCCACTCCGTGACCGGACATTTCGTCGAAAGATGTTTGGTCGACGGACGTTTGGTCGACGGATTTGCCGCCGGACATTCGTCGCCGGGTTCGCTCGCTCTCAAAATTATAATCATGAGGGAAAGAGTGAGTTTGTAATTGCATTGACAATGGAAGAGCATTAATATCCGAATATCTTATATCAAAATTATCAATAAATTGCGTATTATTGGTGTGTGTGCATGTTTCTTGTTGCCAGATTCGCTCGCTCGCCCTGCCCCCGGATTCGTGTGTGTACATGTTTTTCAACCTCGGCCTGCGGGCCATATACGGCCCGTTAGGCTTTTTAATCCGGCCCGCCGGCGCTGTCCAAATTATAGTAAAAATTAATGACCTCATTCATTTCCCTTTGCCCCGTGTTGGGGTAATCATTATTATAAATGTGTTTGCAATGAATATAGAGCCTTATAATATACATGCTTACTATATTAATCAATATATTTGCTCATCCTAAATGTGTAACTATATTAAACAATATATATATGTGTTTGATCGCCTTTATGTTAGAGTTGAATTAATATGTGAAGCAAACGCTTGCGCCAAGGTCGCTCTCCAGGACAGCGAGAGATACAAGTTCGAAAGGACATAAAACAATCCACTGAGTTCTTGCTCCGAGGACTGATTACTGGAAGATACGCGTCGACCCCTTCCCCAGATGCGAGTTTCACAATGAAGATCGGTGAAGGACGCTTAAATTGTTGTTGGGTCAGCGGATGACTATCAAGCATATTGTTTTAATTTGTGACGCTAGGTTGACGCTTGGGTTGCTTGATTATGGAATTGTTTTGTTTCTTGCTTACGCAAATGGAATTGTTTTGTTTCTTGCTTACGCAAATGGAATCGATAACCTTGTAATTGTTTTGATTTGAAGCCTTAAATAGGCAGGACATAATGCCGCTCTTTAGAATAATCTTGGGTGGGGCGAGCTGCCGGATGTATTCTCTCTTGCAAGAATTAAATGTGATGTGACTACAGATGCCTTTTTTATTGAAAGCTGAATTGGAAAAACCTAAGGAACCTACAATTGGATGAACCTAACATTTGGTCCTTCGAGCCTGTGGTCAAGATACCGGAGCAGAATCCAGGTCGCTTCCGTTCGATATCTGGAAAGACCGTGCACGGCGCTTAAATACCCTTTTCCGGGCTGGATTACTCGACGAGGCGACTTGGGTTCTCGACGGTTGACGACTAACACTCTGAAAGAGACATCTGGTGTCATATCTGGTAAGTCCATTTTTTTTAAATGAGACTCGCGTCCAGGGGACTGCGACACGCGTCCAGGGGACTGCGACACGCGTCCAGGGGACTGCGTTACAAACCCTGGGTATACTAGTCGCTGCCAGGTAACGAGACAGAGCATGAGTCTATAAAACTTGGGGCAGTTCGGGGTGTCCTGTACTGTGGTCCGGAAAGGTACAAATATAACTCTGACAGTATATCAAGCTAGGGTATACATTTGTGTTGCGTGTGTTACGTGTTGCGTGTGTTACGTGTTGCGTGTGTTACGTATGTCCTTCCGCGGAAAAAGAAATTTACTAACTGATAACTGAGTGCACGCGAGCTCCATCCAAAGATGGGCAGCTCGAATAAAAAAGCGGCTAGAGACGACGATCCAAAACAGCGTCTGCCGCGTAGAGATTGAAATTTGTTGAAAAATCAAAGCGCTACAAGGGTTAAACACCTAAATTTATGGATAAACAAATATGGGTTTGCTGGCCAGCTTAAATATGCATGAAATATTAAAACCTGCGGGATAAAATACGCACTAAGCATAGAAGTAATCTATATATAATATGTGAAGGGAGACACAAGCGATACGGCTTGTTCCACAGATACTAATTATTGTTTTTGATGACGAGGCGGGGAAAGGCAAAACGTGCTGTTTTGTAAATGATAGCGGTCCTCGGCTGGTTGATAGGAGCAAGGCGATGGGCTGTTTTTATTCTAAAAACAAGACGGGCCGGCTCAAAATGATTTGAATGAGGATGTTGAGCTAAATTTTAAACCAGAGATCACATTCTTTGTGAATGAATTCAATTGGAATTTTTTTGTATGATGCTGAAAGTTGTAAAACGGCAATTAAAATGGTTATTTCCAAGTCCTAGGCATACTTTGTTAATAGTACCTAAATGTACTGTCAATTTAATGGAATGAAATGGCTTATTGCGGACTATCTTGGTTTTATCCTGTCAGCGGGAATATTTTGGTTAACAGAAATACAAAACAGCAAATTAAATGTTTAGCGGGGTTGCCAAAACTGCGTTTTTTGTCATACTCTAAACTTGCCAAATAATGTGTTGATTGGGGGGAAGCGCTCTGTTTTGGTGCGGCTGATTTGCGCGGACCGCACAAGCGACTAAAAATTTTGGGGGACCCCTTCCGTGGAGAATATTACAATTATTGGCCTTGAGGGCGCTGAAGCAAACTTGAGGGCAGAAATGGGTTTTGCTATGATATAGTTGTGCTTGCAGCATATTGTGCGTTGTAATTGTACACAGGAGGTGAAACATTGTGCGCAGAAAAAGAGGTCGCTTAGGAATGTCAACATTGATAAGCTGCTTCTGCAGCGAGCGTGAAGGTCACAGTCAGCGGCTAAGGGCGCGCTTCCGTTTAAACATTTCAGAATAAGAACAATCATGGTCTGCAAGGGATGCATGGTTCCGCAATTATCTTCGCATTTATTTTTGGGATTTAATAAGAAATAGTTTTCGAGGTGATAGAAAATCTGTTTGGCAAAGATTGATTTGGTAAAAGCTTTGGAATTGGGAATAAATACTATTATTATTATTTTATTTTTTTGTCTTGTGAAGTTCAAAGGGCTCTTGATTGAAGAGAGCTAGTTTTGGAGGATAAAACGATATTATTACAGTTTTTGAATGGTTGGTTTGTTCAAAATACTTCAATATAGGTGATTGGCTGGTTTAAAGAAAAATGAATGGAATTTTTTTTTTTTTTTTTTTTACAATATTATGGCATATTGGTTACAATTTGTGGGTCCTTTATTAAACATTGAAAAAAAAAATTGTAATTAGGAAATGCCTAGTAAAAGGTTGATTTCTCTAATTTAATTATTGTAGATTTTCCTTGTGGTAACGGAGAGCTATAATAAATGGCTCTTATCTTTAGTAAACATAGTATGGGGTGATTTACAAATTATTTTTTAGGTACTAAGAGTTATTTGGTTGTTAAAGAGAACAGACATGAATTTAACAATGCAGAAATGGCATGAGAAATTTCGTGGCATTCGTCCAAATTATTAGGTAAATTGAACCTGGCTGGGGTAGATAAGATAATTGGTTAAGGATAGGCATAGTTTCCCTAGAAGAAACATGGAGCGTCTTTAGGTGCACAAAAGACTTTCCTTGTTTGACCTGAAGGGGGCGTATGCTTTGGTATAGGGCATATTGATGACTATTGGGACGTTATTACTGTCTATTGCTTTAGAGGCATACACATTAAGAATTTAGCCAAAACTTACTGCATTGCAATTATGGGGTTAATACACCTGAATGTTACGGTGATAACGATTGGCAATAACAAGCTTAGATATAGGGGAATATCTACAAAAAAAAATAAAAAATAAAATAAAATAAAATCTAAATTCAGGTGGGGCCTTTCATGGTGTGAAACAAGTGATGAAATAATGTCTATGTTTTAAAAATAACATCTCCAAATTATAAAATATCAACCTTGGAGAAATGCTTTAAGTAGATGGGTTGACTAGAATGGGCAAAATTCGATAACATTGAAAGGGGGGTAACTTAATGCAGAACAATGAGATATGTGGCATGTGGATCTAATACATTAATTATCTAGTTTCTTCAGGCATCAATTTTGCGGTTCGAGGATCTACTAATGCGGAGTGGATCCAGACCTTCCGGAGTGTGGAGTATTCCTGGTGTCCTCAAGAATTCGTAGGTTTTCTCTGGGTACTCCAGTTGTACTCCAACAAACCAAAATTGTGGATGATTGGGGGAGCACTCAAAGCAAATTCCTTGATTATGAGTGCGAGCGTGGATGAGTGTCTGTCTTTTGTGTTTCAATTGGCTAGCCACCAAGATATATCAATATTCTAATATCAAGGTGGAATATTTCTGAAATCGCTGATAAGCCTTTCAAGGACGGCGGTGGCAGAGTAGGACAGAAACAAAAAGAAAAGAATTTCGCCAAATGAAATTTTTTGATTTCTGCAATGGGAAATTTTGGGAACCTGGGGGACTAAACAAAAACAAAAGACTTATCTGGGAGGGCTGCCATTTTTAGTCATGGTAAATTTCATGCCTCAAAAAAGGGGGAGGTTATATATATTCAATCTATATGCAGATATATGGCCAAAACACGGGCGATTCCCCCTTATGTCAAGCTACAAAAGCTACATATCCATTTCAAAGGATACACATGGATTTTATAGAATATGTGTGGTACATAACAGTCCTAAAACAGATTGGGGAAACCTTGTTGCAGAAACTGGTCTAGATTGGCAAGCTTGGATGACACACCCGTGCGAAAAAACCATCAGGCCTTCGATAAAATTAAACCATACGGTGGGGGACAAATTAACTTGTGGATCCTTGTCTGACGTTTTTCCTAAGTCCATGGGCAGGTGGAGAAAATCGTCAGAGATGGAAACACCCGGATTCGCCCTAGTAAAATTAAAATCTGAAATGACCAGAGAATTCATTTCTGCAACGGGGAGTTCCCAAAACGGGAGGCGGTAAGAAAAATTGGTTATTGTTGATGGAAAATGCAGCTATTACTATAAATCAAACCTGCATAACATGTATGGGGCCCCGCCCTCTCTTACGAGTAGTACCCGCGCAAATTACTCCTGATTGTGTAACGGAGATAATGACAAATGAAAATGTAAGCTTTTAAATCATTTTACCTGCTTAAAACCTTACAGGGCATGGTCTGAAGCTGGAGGCGATAAATGAGACGTGGTGTGCCCACGTCCTAAAACCGACTACACCCTGGTACCACGTTCTGACCTATGGTGGTGGTGGGGTCAAAACAAATTATACGACTCCTGCCAAAATGACAGCAGGACTTTGTGCCTTGGTCTCACTGCTATTACCAGTCTCTGTTTTTCCATCTACAGTGGAGATACAATTGGAAATCCGGTATGATGGCGGGCCCCTCGAGTATAAGTTGGCTAATCAGATCGCAGCAGGTTGGGAGTATATTTTTCTTTTAATTACTCCAAACAAAATGTTGATTGGATAAATTACCTGCATTACAAGGTCAAAAAACTTGGAAACTATACTGAACAGGGATTTGTGGCGATAAAGGAACAATTGGCAGCCACCAGTCTTATGGCGTTCCAGGATCGCATAGCAGTGGATATGCTGCTTGCGGAGCAAGGGGGCGTGTGTGCAATGTTTGGAGATCAATGTTGCACCTTCATACCGAACAACACGTCACCCGGTGGGTCCCTCACCCAGGCCATTAGTGGCCTGCAGACCCTCAACCGCAATATGAAGGAGCATTCTGGAGTCAGAGAATCCGCCCTTGAAAGCTGGTGGCATGTCCTTTGGATTTTGGCCCAAATTTGTTGCATTTTCCGTAGCCCTTTTTGCTACGATTTTGACATTATGTGGGTGTTGTATTATTCCCTGCTTAAGATCTTTGATGAGCCGACTTATAACCACTGCGATTGCCCCTACAAATTCTAAATTGCATGAATTATATCCTCTGTTGATGAGACATACTGAGGGAAGCAGTGAATTTCAAGAGCATGGTAATTTCGAGGATGAAAAATATGGCGAAAATGATTTTGTTTTCTGCTTTCAGACCTGCCGAACGAGTAGGGCCTAAGCGGGTAAAATTAAAACAGCCAACGGAGATATCCCTCTCTTCTTGGATTTGCCATAAAATAAAAAACGAACATATAATAAAAAAGGGGGGAATGTTGGGTTAATTCTGGGATGTTACTATATGTTCATTTAGAATTAATGGAATAAAGCTGAAAGGAAGTTTTATTAAGGGGATCATGTGCAAATTTATAATATAGGGGGGAATGTTGGGGTAATCATTATTATAAATGTGTTTGCAATGAATATAGAGCCTTATAATATACATGCTTACTATATTAATCAATATATTTGCTCATCCTAAATGTGTAACTATATTAAACAATATATATATGTGTTTGATCGCCTTTATGTTAGAGTTGAATTAATATGTGAAGCAAACGCTTGCGCCAAGGTCGCTCTCCAGGACAGCGAGAGATACAAGTTCGAAAGGACATAAAACAATCCACTGAGTTCTTGCTCCGAGGACTGATTACTGGAAGATACGCGTCGACCCCTTCCCCAGATGCGAGTTTCACAATGAAGATCGGTGAAGGACGCTTAAATTGTTGTTGGGTCAGCGGATGACTATCAAGCATATTGTTTTAATTTGTGACGCTAGGTTGACGCTTGGGTTGCTTGATTATGGAATTGTTTTGTTTCTTGCTTACGCAAATGGAATTGTTTTGTTTCTTGCTTACGCAAATGGAATCGATAACCTTGTAATTGTTTTGATTTGAAGCCTTAAATAGGCAGGACATAATGCCGCTCTTTAGAATAATCTTGGGTGGGGCGAGCTGCCGGATGTATTCTCTCTTGCAAGAATTAAATGTGATGTGACTACAGATGCCTTTTTTATTGAAAGCTGAATTGGAAAAACCTAAGGAACCTACAATTGGATGAACCTAACACCCCGCAATTATTATTCGTTGAATAATAATATTGTTAGGTTTATCCAATGTTAGGTTTATCCTTAGGTATTTCCAAATTCAGCTTTCAATAAAAAAGGCATCTGTAGTCACATCTCCATTTAATTCTTGCAAGAAGAGAATACATCCACCCGCTCGTCCGGTCAAGATTATTCTGTCGAGCGGCATTATGTCCTGCCCATTTAAGGCCTCAAATCAAAACAATTACAAGGTTATCGATTCGATCCAATTGCGTAAGCAAGAAACAAAACAATTCCATATCAAGCAAACCTAGCGTCAAACCTAGCGTCACAAATTAAAACAATATGCGAGTAATCCCGGAGGTTGATTGATAGCCATCCGCTGAATCAACAACAATTTAAGCGTCCTTCACAGATCTTCATTGCGAACTTGTATCTGGGGAAAGGGTTGAGGCGTATCTTCCAGTAATCAGTCCTCGGAGCAAGGACTCAGTGAATTGTTAAGTCTCTAGCTGGAGCCAGCTGTCCTGGAGAGCGACCTTGGAGTAAGCGTTTGTCTTCGTTGAAAGCACATATTAATTCTAACTCTAACATAAAAGCATTACTATTCCTAATAAGCAAATATATTGATTAATATAGTAAGCATGTATATTATAAGGCTTTATATTCCTAAATAAGCATTGCAAGCACATTTATAATAATGATTACTCCAACAAATATGTTCTTAATGTTGAAAATAAATTTGAAAATAATTTTTCACCTTCAATTGTGTCTTTTTTCTTATATTTCAATCCCCAGGTTTGATAAATTCCATTGCATGTCCAAATGCTTTCCTCGGGTTAGCCAACTACTGTCGAGGATGGATCCTTCACTTCGCAAAAATCACCCAGCCACTATCTGACCTCAACCTGTCAGATCCTGTAGAATGGACTCCAGCTGCTGAATAAGCTTTCAACACTGTTAAACAGGCCATACTAGACTCATCCGTCATGGGCTTGCCAGACTACACCAAGCCTTTTGTTCAAACAGTTGACTGAAAATCAGGATTCATGACGTCTGCCCTTCTCCAACAACATGGTGCTAAACTATGCCCCGTCACCTTCTATTCAAAACGACTGGACGCGGTAGCACAAGCCATATGGCGTACAAGCCATATGTGCTGGAGCCATGGCCGTCCAAAGTTCCGCTGAACTCATATTCTTCCATCCACTGACCCTATGGGTCAGTCATGCAGTTGGCATGTTACTAACCAAGACCAAAATGGCGTTTCTATCTCCAGCCTGACACCTGTCCCTCACCGGGACATTCCTCTCACAACCACACCTCAGTTCAAAGATGTAATACCCTGAACCCAGCCACACTGTTGCCCACCGAGGAAGATGGAGATCCACACACTTGTCAACTAAGAACTGAAAAGAATTACAAACCAAGGCCTGACCTAATGGACAGCCCACTGCCCACCGGACACATTGTCTATGTGGATGGTCATCATCAAAAGCCCCAGACAGAACAAAACACACCGGATATGCCGTGTTGACTCAAAAAGACACCCTTAAGATAGGACGACTCCCTGGCAACTGGTCTGCACAAGCCGCAGAAATAGTGGCCCTGACAGAGGCCTGTAACCTATTCCAAGGACAAGACGGTGTGGACAGACAGCCAATATGCATTCTCTACAGTCCATTTATTCGCTGGACAGTGGGCAAAACGAGAAATGAAAACGTCCAATGGATCCCCCCAGTCAAACACGCATAGCTTCTCACAGAACTCCTCAAAGCGGTACAGCTACCAATGAAGCTGGCTATCTGCAAATGTAAAGCACACACGACGGGACAAGACCCCATCTCATCGGGGAACAATTGAGCAGACGAAGCAGCCAAAGAAGCCGCACACTCTGCAAACATCGAGACGGCAATCTCCACGGTGGAAAGACACAGCCCAATCCCTACCGAAATCCTAAGAGACATGCAAAATCACGCCCCAGAAAAAGAGAAACTACAATGGGAAACAGAAGGAGCCACTCAACACAAGAACTGCCTCTATGCAGTAGAAAACAAGCCATGCATCCCACGATCATTGTTTGAAGTAATTGGTAAATTGAGCCATGGGAGGAACCATGTCTCAACAGGAGGGATGATCAGTATAGTACAACAATGCACGTTCCCAGAGGTCTCCAAATTTACTTTAAAACTTTTTTGCAGAAACTGTCTCACCTGCTGTAGACACAACTCTCAAGGCAATGAACGACCCAAGCGCGGAACAAGGCAAACAGGGACATATCCCTTTGAGGTTCTGAACATGGATTTCATCGAACTGAACCAAAGTGGCACATACAAGTACTGTCTTGTGATCATTGACACACTTACCAAGTGGGTTGAGATATGCCCATCCAAGGAAGCTGACACCATGGCAGTCGCAAAAGCCATATGCAAAAGGATCATTCCAAGCCATGGAATACCAGGAGTCATTTGGAGTGATAAAGGTGCTCACTTCGTGAACCACGGGATCCAAACTATGGGACATCTTGGAATTAACCTAAAATATCATTGCGCCTACCACCCCCAAAGTGCAGGACTCGTTGAAAGAACCAATGGAACAGTAAAACTCACACTGAACCCAGTGCTATGTATTTTATAATGCCAAACTATTCAAATTATTTTGTCTTTTACAGAGATTTGCATTGCCTGACTGTATTCATTTATTTGTCTCTCTCTGCATTAAGATCATACAACGTGGACAAATCTTTTTCTTGAAAGATTAAAAGGAATAAAATGTGAATTATGTCGCATAAAACATAACAATTTACCATTTTCGCGTTAACTGTTGGCCTCACGTTGGAATGTGGTTTGCACATCCCCTTCACAGTTGTGAGATTTAGGGTTAAATCCCGTTTGTGTGGTGTTTGCGTGTTCTCCCGAGCCTGCACGGGTATACTTCAGGTACTATTGTTTTTTTCCAACTTCCGCAAAAATGCATGGCAAGCTGGGTGAACACTAATTTGTTCCTAGGTATGAGTATGACCGTGAATGATTGTTCGTCTCATTGTGCCCTGCGATTGGCTGGCAAAAAAAAAAGTGTCTTGGCTTCTGCTCACAGTTGGCTGGGATAGGGTCAAGTACCCACGTGATCCTTGAGGATAATGAGGATAAACGGTATGGGAAACAAATGAATGAAGCTTTACCTCTTGTATAGCTTATTAGATGGCAGTGACGAATTGAGATAGTAAACTTGGATCACACTATTAACCAGTTTACCAGATTAAAAAAGGAAGGTTTAAAAAAAAGTTCTCATAATTTAATTTATTTATTTTCACAAACTCAAAACAATAATGATTGCACAACGAATAATTAGTTTTTGCTGATTAATAGGAATATTCAATATAGTCGTACTCATAACACTAATCAATCAACAATGCACATTTAATGTAAACAGCCATGAAATATTTTGTACGAGGGATTCAGAGAGTTAATTACAGCATGACTTCCACCTTTTAGCCTGGGGATCTTAGAGTCCATTTGATTGAAAAATCAGCACTGACAACAAGAATACCGAAACAATTTGCTCTGATGTTGGAGAGTACATATTTTTGGAAAATAATCGAGGATCCAGCAGTAGCACACACCACGAGGTTTTGAGTAAAAGTTTACAGATATGATCACATTTTGTTTCAATAAAAAGCAATACAACCACAGATACACCACATATTTTGGACAGCAATACAACAGTACACCTAATTGTAAGATGACTACTGTGCTCGCATTGTGCGAGAAGAGTATTTTAGGTAAATATATATCTAGAGAGGTGACTTTAAGGAAAGAAAGTAAGCTTTGCGTTAGGGATGCGAAACAACATTCATCTCCATGCCATAAAGTAGAGAGCTAACACTGCTGGCATGATCAATGGTAGAGGATGTTTTTAAGAGTGTTTTCAAAGTTTTTTAAGACTACATGACAAAGAAAACTGCAATTAATGTGGCTCAGTGGCGAGCAGCCGACTCCCTAGGATAAAACTCTGCCAAAGTGCTCTGCGGAATCCTCTTGAGCATCTCCTTGGGGAAGATTCGAAGCAGTTGCCAGCCAATGTCCAGAGTTTCGTACACCGTCCTGTTGTCATATGGGCCTGAGAGGGAGGGGAAAAAAGCTCAAATAGGTTATGATTTGAGCAGGGGAGCCCATTATATAGATCGCGATCCACCAGTAGTTCGCCAAGGAACTATCGGAAGATCGCCAAGGTGCTAAGTATTGGTAGATTGCACAAAAATAACATTTTGATCATTGCCCTCTGCCGGTTTCCGGTATATTTGGTCAATCTTACACAAGTCAAATTAATTTGTACCAACCAAATTTGTGATGTATGAACACAAAAATCCGTATCAGGTCAATATATTTAGGTTCCATGAAAATAGTGTCTCTGATAACTATATTCCAAATGCTGATACGATTTATGAAAATGTAAATGTGACTATTCATTAAACATTACGGCTGCCACCATTTGCTCGGACAACATCCCATTTTTATTACCGATAAAGGCTCCTTGATGTCATTACAGAACAACAGTTTAGGTAGGACTAGCCATAGCTTTCTGTACTCCCTGTACACATATGACTGTACACCAACCCACCAGTCTAACTCAATCATCAAATTTGCCGATGACACCACTGTGGTCGGACTCGGGAGGGGATGAGTCGGCCTACAGAGACGAGGTCAACAAACTGTCTTCGTGGTGCTCGGTGAACAATCTCACACCAAACACCACAAAAACTGAAGAAATAATCCTGGACTTTCGCAAACAGCATAGATCTGGCCCCACTCCTCATAAATGGAGTATGTGTAGACAGGGTCCAGTCCTTTAAATTCCTGGGGGTCCACGTCACAGATAAGCTCTCCTGGTCTACAAACACCACGGCAGTAGTGAAGAAGGCCCAGAAACGACTCCATTTCCTCAGGGTACTCAGGAGGACCAACTTGGACACTAAGCTTCTGGTAACCTTCTATAGAGCATCCTGGCATACTGCATTACAGTGTGGTACGCTGGAAGCACGGCAGCAGACAGAAAGGCCATGCAGAGAGTGATTAACACTGCCCAGAAGATCGTCAGCTGCTCTCTGCCCTCACTGGAAGACATTGCCAGCCCTCGTTACCTCAGCAGAGCCAGGAACATTGTCGGGGACCCATACCACCCTGGTCACAACCTGTTCCAGCTGCTGCCCTCTGGCAGACGCTACAGGTCTCACAAAGTACGGACAAATAGGCTTAAGGACAGTTTTTTTTTCCCACATCCATCATGACTCTAAACTTGCAGTAGCACGACACACAATCCCTTCTGTGTAATAACTTCGGGGTGAGGGAACATGAAAAGACGTTGGGCGGTGATCTGCCTCCCACTGGCTGACTGAAGGTAAGTGAAGGAGACAGTGAGACGTAAGTGATCCGCTCGGGGGATGATGCGATGTATCCATCACGGCAGAATGCCAACGAGTCTAAAATTATCACTTATTTGGGCCTTTTGCCGGGAAAGCGCACCTTATGGAGAGGCACTACCAATTTTGTCATACGCAGAGATGGGTATGATGACAATTAGGCTTTTGTCGAGTCAATGATGATGACAAAGCCTATGTCCGATTATTAGGTGGGTGGACTTATTCAAAGACTCAAACATCTACGGCATATATATTTTTCATATATTTTGTTGAACTTTGGCAGTGCAGTTTATAGTGTGGCAATTGTGCTCTATAGTGCGTAAAATACCATATATGACATGGTAGATTATTTTTTTAACTCCAAATCACTAACAGATTTTGTGGAGAACATTTGTGTAGGGAAACACTCACCCTGGGCAATGAAGTTCTTTTCAAATTTCTGCAAAAACTCAAGGTAGAGAAGATCATCAGATGTGAGGGCTTCTTCTCCCACAACAGCTTTCATGGCCTGCACGTCCTTCCCAATAGCATAGCAGGCATACTAGATAGTGCAGAGAATATTGCAAGGAAATGAACAATGGGTGGAGAAAAAGTACAAAAGGTTGTTTGTTGTAAAACACAATCAATCTATCACCATCCTGTCAGATCCTTTTTGTCTTTTCATTCAAAGCAAGAAAGAGTAGTATAATTATACAGTAGCAAGGAAAAGTAAATACCATAGCTACTAATAATAATAACGAAAATTAACAATATCAACTAATAACTAAAATTGAAACAACGTGTTACCAGCTGGTTTGAGACATCAGCGTGGTCCTTCCTAGTCATACCCTCTCCAATAGCGGACTTCATCAGACGGGATAGAGAGGGCAACACATTGATGGGTGGGTAAATCTGGAAGAATAAAAATGGAAATCTTGATTAAATAAAACTTTAACCACAGTTTTAAAATATATTTTTTAACTCAACTGGCCACATTACCTGACGGTTGTGAAGCTGTCTGTCAACATACACCTGTCCCTCAGTGATGTACCCTGTCAAATCCGGAATTGGATGGGTGATGTCTGAGAAGAGAAAAAAAGTGTAATGAAAGGAGGGAAATATGTTTTATTTACAGTGGGGCAAATAAGTATTTAGTCAACCACCAATTGTGCAAGCTTTCCGACTCTTGAAAATATTAGAGAGGCCTGTAATTGTCAATATGGGTAAACCTCAACCATGAGAGACAGAATGTGGGGGAAAAAAACAGAAAATCATTGTTTGATTTTTAAAGAATTTATTTGCAAATCATGGTGGAAAATAAGTATTTGGTCAATACCAAAAGTCCATCTCAATACTTTGTTATGTACCCATTGTAACTCGGGTCCTTGAAGTTAATAAACAACAGAACGAAGCGGGAACTAGACCTCACCGGTTCGATTTCTCCTTGCAAGAAAAAAATCCAAAAGATTGTATTTTCTCTTTATTTGTGCATGCATTCGGTAATGCCCATTGGTGAACCTATCAGTTGGCAATAACAGAGGCCAAACGTTTTCTGTAACTCTTCACAAGCTTTTCACACACTGTTGCTGGTATTTTGGCCCATTCCTCCATGCAGATCTCCTCTAGAGCAGTGATGTTTTTGGGCTGTCGTTGGGCAACACGGACTTTCAACTCCCTCCACAGATTGTTTATGGGGTTGAGATCTGGAAACTGGCTAGGTAACTCCAGTTCTTTGAAATGCTTCTTACGAAGCTCCTCCTTTGTTGCCTTGGCTGTGTTTAGGATCATTGTCATGCTGAAAGACCCAGCCACATCTCATCTTCAATGTCCTTGCTGATGGAAGGAGATTTTCACTCAAAATCTCTCGATACATGGCCCCATTCTTTCCTTTACACAGATCAGTCGTCCTGGTCCCTTTGCAGAAAAATATCCCCAAAGCATGATGTTTCCACGCCCATGCTTCACAGTGGGTATGGTGTTCTTTGGATGCAATTCAGTATTCTTTCTCAAACACGAGAACCTGTGTTTCTACCAAAAAGTTATATTTTGGTTTCATCTGACCATAACACATTCTCCCAGTCCTCTTCTGGATCATCCAAATGCTCTCTAGCGAACCGCAGACAGGCCTGGATGTGTACTGGCTTCAGCAGGGGGACACATCTGGCAGTGCAGGATTTGAGTCCCTGGCGGCACATTGTGTTACTGATAGTAGCCTTTGTTTTTGTGGTCCCAGCTCTCTGTAGGTCATTCACTAGGTCCCCCCGTGTGGTTCTGGGATTTTTGCTCACCGTTCTTGTTATCATATTTACGCCACGGCCTGAGATCTTGCATGGGGCCCAGATCGAGGGAGATTATCAGTGGTCTTGCATGTCTTCCATTTTCTAATAATTGCTCCCACAGTTGATTTCTTTACACCAATGGTTTTACCTATTGCAGTTTCAGTCTTCCCTGCCTGGTGCAGGTCTACAATTTTGTCTCTGGTGTCCTTCAACAGCTCTTTGGCCTTGGCCATAGTGGAGTTTGGAGTGTGAGAGACTGAGGTTGTGGACAGGTGTCTTTTATACCGATAATGAGTTAAAACAGATTCTATTAATAAAGGTAACGAGTGGAGACCTCGTTAGAATAAGTTAGGCCTCGTTCTCTCCAGAAATCTTGCTTGTTTGTAGGTGACCAAATACTTATTTACCACTCTAATTTTGAAATAAATTCTTTAAAAATCAAACAATGTGATTTTCAGTTTTTTTTTCACATTCGGTCTCTCATGGTTGAGGTTTACCCACTTTGAGAATTACAGGCCTCTCTAGTCTTTTCAAGTAGGAGAACGTGGACAATTAGTGGTTGACTAAATACTTATTTGTCCCACTGTAATGTTTGAATTATGTCATAAGTAAACAATGTTATATTGAAGACTTAAAAATCTGTTTTAAAGTTACTTAAAATCAAGCAGTTGAACAACACCAAATGTAGAAAATTTAGTTTTCTTGTGGCCATTTTACCACCCTCTAAAAATCAAGTGATTGAAGTACTAAAACAGCAGAAGTCCTCAATAAAGGTCAACATATGCACTGCATACTGTAGTTACTATGCTAACTTCCGACAACATACTGCAAGACCATCTCCTATGGTTACACTGTTTTACTGTAGTTACTATGGTAACTTCAGGCAACATATTGCAAGACCATCTCCTATGGTTACACTGTTTTACATGGACCAATAATTCAATTCCAAAATACACAATCCATATGACACAAAAAATTCCCTGCGATTGACTGGAAACCGATTTAAGGTGTAATCGACCTACTGCCCATAGTTAGCTGGGATAAGTTCCAGCATCTCCACGTCCTTTGTCAGCATAAACAACTTGGAAGAAAAATGAATGAATAATTGTAACCATCATGACATGGAAGAATTGGAATGGCATTGACTTCAATAACAATTTGCACCTCTGGTGGAGGTGTGTTGTTTAGCTTGTAATTATTTCAATGTATTTCCTAAACAATAAAGTCTGTTAAAAATTCAATGATTAACCTAGATATCTCCACACATTGTTAGTCAAGAAGATGTAATAGACAGGACTGTTTCTAGTGATTGTGTCACTAAAGAGCAATTTGAACCTATAGTGTTAAAAAGAATGCTGTTCTTACCATCATTAGGCATTGTAAGAATGGGGATCTGGGTGATAGAGCCATTCCTGCCCTCTACTCGGCCAGCACGTTCATAAATGGTGGCTAAGTCAGTGTACATGTAACCAGGAAAGCCACGACGTCCAGGTACCTCCTCTCTGGCAGCAGAAACCTTAAAAATGAACGTAAGCAAGGGTGCTGAGTGCGAGGGTCACAAAGATACATCAAGGTTCAGTTTGAATTTAAGCATAGCAACCCCAAACGCATCTAAAAACATTCAAAATAATTTGTCAATCTAGTAATTCCAAAAGATGGTAATTATAGAAACAGAAAAGCAATTACAAATCTGGGGATAATCTCATGATGATTTGAAGTATACATTGCTCCGGCACAAGTTAGTCAACATGCAAGATATAACTACATATGTATATACAGTAATCCCTCGAATACCGCTGGTAATGTAGACCAGACATGGCCTCGATAAACAAAAAAACGCAAAGTAGGATCACCCCCATTTTACCTACTACAATACATGTTTTCGCGCTCATACAGAAATACAAGTACACAAGTACAATTATCAAAAACGGTATATTTATTTAACATTACAGCTGTACGCGTGTCAAAAGACTAATGTTTTAATATCTAAATATAATATATTAAAATGTAACTATTTTAAATACTGTACTCAACGTGAAAATACTTCCTCTCCGCTTAATATAAATCCCCCCAAAAACAGGTAAATGGGAGTTTTAGTCCAAGTCCTTTGTTTTCTTGTGGCCATGGGTCCATTGTCCGCGATATTGGGGGGATTACTGTACGCGCCTGACTAAAAAAACATGTCAGGTAACAAAACGACTTAAAGAACACACCATTGTCTATTATAAAGGAATGTCAAAACATAGGCTTTGTTCTAGTTGTTTAAACTGAGGACGGTCAAACTTGTTGATTAAAGCTGGCTTTACCATGAGGCCAGACAGCAGCATTCCCACATATGATGATGATCTTTACATTCAGTTAATCTTTGAATAAAAATGTCCGGAAAGGCATCCACTTCCAAAAATACTATAATATTGCTGCCTGTTCCGGCTGGGCCCGGGTCGCGGGCAGACCTCACTCGCTGCTGGCATGCAATGCCGGACCGCAGGCCGACGCGGCCGGCATGCGCCACCGGACCGCCGCCCGAAAAATTTAACTTCCACTTCGGTCTTCTGCGCCGTCCAATCGGCAATTAGCCGTCCAAAAAGCTCTATTTTCGGATAAGTGAAACAACGTCAGCCCATTACATTTGCCGTAATGTCGCCTGGGGCTCTCATTTCTCCCCCAAAAATTCCCCCTTCGCTGGTGCTCTCTGCCGTCCAAAATGCCGAGTAAATTTTATTTTCAGATAAGTGCCAACGACGTCAGCCCACTGCTCGGACTTAAATGGAATCTCAACTTCCACGTAGCTCTGCCTCGACATCCCGCCATGCTCGACGGCCAAAGTGCTTTGTTTTCGGACAAGGCTTTACAAATGCATTTTCAAATGACTTAATGGTGAAATGTATTTATATATTCAATCGTCGACAGAATGTTTTGTTTGCCAATGTATTTATTTTTGTCATTGATTATGCCGACTAGTCGGGACAGCTCTATAAGTGATGCTGGTCCATACATTTCTACAGCTGGGAACAAACTGAACATTGCACACATGCATAGCTTAAGCATGTAAGGCAAATTTCAAATTGTCAATGACATTACAAAAGTCATCTGCAATCAATGACTAATTGTAGTAATAAGCAGAGCAACCGGATTCATTTAAATCTCAATGTCTACACTACTCTGAGCCTACTATTGCAGAGTCAAGTGATGACAGATTCCAACAGGTTGCAAATGTTTGCTTTTGATTTCAAGATCTTGAAAAAAAATTACCTAAATTAACTTTTTTTCCCTCCTTTATAAAGTCAAGTGCTTTCAGAGCAAAGGGGAAAGTAAATACAAAGGCATTTATCCTTGGAGTCATGGGTTGATGGTTAATAGGAGGGCTAAATCAGTTCAATTGAAAACTCACCCTCTATTTGCCTGAATAGAAATATGTTATTGTTCTCAGGGCTCTTTGTACATTCCCAGCTTCACATTGAGCAATTCAAATTTTAGCTGAGGACAGAGCACATGGGTCAAAGTGATCACACTATTAAAATCTAGAATTGTGCTGCCAGCGTATTGAGAAGCAAACTATACAACATAAAATGTTTAATACAGGGATAAAAGCAGGGTGAAGAGTATGGACCAGACTTCCAAGAACATGAAAAAGAAAGAAAAGGATAGGGTTAACAGGGAAAGAAGTAAAGGGGAAAGCAAAAATGTGGGGTTAAAGCTTTTTCTTGTAATGCTCAGCAGCTGAGGCTAGGTGTTTGCAACATATAAGGTAACACTTATTTCTCCCTGGTTAATAAATTCATAGCTGTACCATTATTTCGCACAATACTTACATTGTACTTGGCATTTAACGTCACCTGCATACGCACCTTAGCGCCGCTAAGATAATAGCAAGTTTATTTTTTAAAAATCATTCAGCCAGGTGACAAACCTTCAAAATGAAGGAAAATACTAAATACAAATGCTTTCCAGCAATTTAGCAAAAAACATATGATAGATGTGATAATCTAAGAGCTAATTACTTTGATTCCTACACAAAAGTGTGGTACCCAAGTCTTCTACAAGAGTAAGCTACCTTTTAACACCAAACCCAATGTGACAAGGAATCAATGAAAAGGGAAGATAAGTGCACGAAACTGAGTTGCATCTGTTCAGGAATGAACGGAAAGACTGTCGTGGATTATAACATTGGGGAATAAAATCCTGCACATCCTTTTGTGTGAATAGGGATTGTTACTGTTTTTTTAGGAAGCATCTACATTGATTAAACATTTTTTCTCTATTATTTTCATGATTTTCATAGATACATCACATTACATTGTAAATAAATCATTTTTAAAAATACATGAAAATGAAATATTCAATGCTTTCAATACTGAACTCATACACTGCTAGCTTTCCAAGTGAATTGGCGGTAAGTGTAAGTGTATGCGCACGTGTGTGGTTGTTTCTATGTGCCCTGCGTTTGGCTGGCAACCAATTCCGGTCTACTTCCCTTTGTTTGCTGGGATAGGCTCCAGCACCCCTCGACCCTTGTAAGAATAAGCGGCTGGGATAATTAAAGAATGAACGATACTTTGAAAGTCGCTAAATGGATAGCATTTAAAATTGTGTGGTCCACAATTACCAAGAAGTGTTTCTGACTCCTCTGCAGATCGAATCAAGCACCTTCTTAAGCAGTTGTCAGAATATCAGAATATGAGGTAGTTAAGCCCTCGTTTAGCCCACTAAATAATAGTTTCACTGAAAATTCTGGTTAGAAACTAGCTTGAGTGGCTGTGTTACCTCTCTGAGAGCTTCAGCATAGGAACTCATATCGGTGAGAATGACCAGGACGTGCTTCTCACATTGGTAGGCCAGATATTCTGCTGCAGTCAATGCCAAGCGAGGGGTAATGATACGTTCAATTCTAAATTTTAACAGAAAGGGGAGGAAAAGAGAGAAATAAATATAGAAGCTAAAAACACAAACAGACATTGCATTCAGTGCACATAATCTATAATCCTTATAAAGCGTGATTTATAGGTGTGTGAGTGTGTGTATGTTAAGATTCTCTCGCTATCTTTGTCCCAACCGTGCAACGTAGAGAGTTGAATTTTTTTATGGTGGGCAGAAACGGCTGTCAGATCCTAATGATTGAATTTCTTCACCTTCTCTAAGCGTGTAAACTCAACTTTTTTTGTTAATGCTGAAAGCAGAGTTTATGTATAAATTGTTGTTTTTACATGATATGCCCTAAACGCACCACGTGGCTGAATGGTCTACCAGCCTTTTTTCTTATGCCAGCTAGCATTCAACAGATGCGACTTAACAGACGAATGGAAATGATTTTATTGGCAAACTTATAATCAGCGGGAGAAGTCCTTATTTTTTTCTCTCCTCTTTCCCTTTTTTGTTGTTCATCGGAACCCTTTTTTCTGTCATGATGGGAGTTATAAAAAATCCACCCATTCATAAATTACGCTTTATCTATTCTCTAATCCTTATAAAGAGTGATGTACGGATGGGTGTGTGCGCACAAGGAAACTCGCTGGCGGAAATTATTCCCGAAATGACGTTTGTAAATGAGGTGGAAAGGCATCTTTGGTTAGCGCATCCAGCACCAACGTGTCTCGCCGAGTATTTCCGTCATGACAGGAAAAAATAAGTGTTTCGGGGAGCAGGAATAGATAAAGTGTGATTTATGGATGGGTGGATGTTTTATGTCATTATTCTCACACTACTTTTGACCAAACTCTGCATCGTAGGGAGTTGACATTATGGTGGCCAGAAACTGCTGTCGGAACCAAACCGTGCATCGTACAGAGTTGAAATTTTTATGGTGGCCAGAAACGGCTGTTGAATCCTAATAGACGAGTGATTGAATCTCTTTACCTTCTCCAAGTGTGTAAACTCAAGCTTTGAGCATTTGCAAGTATTATCGATGGGTATGCCTGACCTGAAATATGTTAGCTTGCGCTCTTGTGGTGGTTTAAGTTAGTTGCATGAGCTACGCAACAGCACCGCTATTGTGTATTTATTTTCGTCATATTTTCACTTTGGTTTACAATGTTTTACCAAAAATAAAACCCAAACATTGCTTAAATAGGTAAAATTTGTCAGCCTTTCTTTTTAAATTGACCGTCACTTTTCCATACTTATTCCTAAAAGGCATACCCCTGTTTCTGTATATATTATACGTTCCTTTTTTGCATACTCAAGGATCCTCAAGGCTCTGGAAAAATGATTGAATTTGAGTGATTTATTCAGGTAATTATTAGAATTTCTTACAGTACGTAACTCTGAACGCGGCATTACAAATAACCGTTACATTTTTGATTGCATGCAACTTGTGGAACCATAATACGGCGAGTGTTTAGTGTACTGTTTGTACGTAAACTGGGGCAAACAGTGTGAATGGGGTTTCAACCTTTTTTGATTCAAGAGACTTGGCTAACATGCACGGTCAACAGATCAGGGATTTGGTTAATTGTCAGAGAAGTCGAGCGCGTCCACGCAACTCAGAAGACCCATCAGTGAATCTGTGTCGTTATGAGAGATTGGTGTTTGTATGCGTGCCAGAGAAGTGGGAATTCCCCCAAGCTTCCATTAAAAACATGTTGCAGTACAGTCTCACTGAATTGAGCTGCTTTTTTGGACGAACATGAGATCTGCTGATGCAGTGATAAAAAAAATTGCGGCCCACTCACATGCCTCTCCACACTTCTAAAAGAGGATACTGATTGTGGCAAAAGCCACGTCCCCCCTGGTTTGATTCAGGCAATTGGTTCAGCTCAGCTGCATAATTTAAATCTGGCGTTCCTGTGTCACTGTGTCCTGTGGGGCCGGCCGGCAAAGCCGGGCCCCTCAGCTTGTAAAATGTAAAAACGTAGTACAATTTAAATCAAACTGTTGTTACCATTTTTACATGAATTGAAATAGTGGTTTTGCGAACTATTGAAAAAGTACTGCATAATGAAAATAAGCATATCTGAGTTTGGGTCCTTCTACGTGCGTCACTAATTTAACCATGTGACACGCTGAAATCGCACTTTTGGAAATGGCTTCAACATCAATAAACTTTGAATGTCTGGGTTTCTTCTTAGAATTTTCATCCAAATTGCCATCCATTTTGCGCTTATCCTGAGCAGGCATATCGATAAGACGTACCAGTGCTGTGTATGCTTGCTTCCTTTAGAACAACCCTGGAAATTATTGGATTTGTTTCAAAACAAACTGATCAGACTGGTGATTTAGTCAGCCTTAATAATACTTACTTCCCTTGTGAAAAAAACTAAAATGTTAAAGTGAAAGAGGCTACTTATGCAATCGATTCCCAATCGATTACTACACTGAAGTCACACAATACGAATCATTCGTCAGAACTTGGGCTAGCATAACATGCTAGCGCCTTTTCTGAAGAAGCACCCAATGTATTGACAAAAAACAGAAAATAAACCCGCAAATGAGACTGTGCCTTATCAAATGGTGCGTTTTATGGGTGCGAAAATAAGGTACGTTTTTTCATGAATATCATTCATAGACGTAAAAAAAAATGTTGTTTAGCGTTTTATCTGTATATCTTTTCTCTATTTTGAAATAAATGAAAGTATCGGCCGAATTCGCTTGCGTCGTGACGTCACGCGCCGACGCAGCGGCACCATTTTGTCGTGACGTCACCGTGTTACGGCGCCGTCAATCTGCAATTTTTTGCATGTCGTGTTTTATGCGCATACAAGCCGTACCCTCGATTCAGTCATAATTATTTTAATCTTTTTTTCATCTGTCTGACTTTTGTGGGGTAGCATGGGATCGATCGTTCAGCGGTGGTGTGGTTGGGCGTGCAAATGGTTATTCGCCTTTGTGTGTGTCATACGATAGACTGGTGACCAGTTTATGGTATACATAGTCAGCAGGGATGGCACCCCGTGACCCTGACCAGCATTAGTCGTGTTGAAAATGAATACATAAATGAAAATGCTGTCAGAAACTTGTTCCTTTTATCTCTCAAAGATTTGCTGGTTTCCTAAAGTCATCAAGGCCATATAAAATATAATACTCACTTTTGCCCCAACCAATTTTTCGAACTCTCAATTTTCTAGTCTTTATTCTGTCAACAACCTCAGTTTCATTATACCAGTCAATCAAGGATTGTATAAAACTCAGTTATGCTGAAATTGTAAAAACTGGTCTTAATTAAGATGATTAAAATTACATTTTCCAAAGTCAGTGTACTCAATTATGACATGCTCCATTGATGCTAGAAATACAAAGTCAGTAAATGCTGACAGTCTTACGTAGGATCATTGGCCAGGTTTAAGAAAAGGCACACATTATCCATTGAGCCATTTTCTTCAAAATCAGACTTGAAGAAACGAGCAGTTTCCATGTTGACCTAAGAGACAGATGGATAAACATGTCAACAAAGCACAACCAAGGCCACAGGTGTTCAGTAAAGCAAGTGAAATGTATTTTTCATGTTGGCAGAATATATTTCCCAATGAATAAAATTGTCTTTATTTGTTACCAGTAGTCTTCCCACCAATTCAGTTCTTAATAAATTGAACAAAAAAATTAAACTTAATAATACATTGTCACTAGCGATAGTACATAGTGATAGAAAAAATAGTGATATATATCAGTAATTTCAAGACTACGATTGATTCTTAGAACAATGTTGTGATATCAATTTTTCAGACTGCTACAATATGATTCAATGACCTTTGATGGATTTAAGATAATATGATTAAAGTCTAATCATTGCTGAAAAAATTCAAGTGTTAAAAATAGGAAAATTGCAACAAAGATTTGTTTTAGAAAAAGTAAGAGTCAACTTGCTCAGTTGATGTAATCTGTCACCTAATGACTGCTATTATCATGTTTTTACATTAGTTGAAATATTTCGTTTTTGCAAACTATTGAAAAAGTATAGCGGAAGTAAAATAAGTTAATCTTTGTGTTTGGGGCCTTCTACCTGCGTTTTACCATCAGTAATTCCACCATGTGTCACACTGAAGTCGCACTTTTGGAGACGGCTTCAACATGGGATATTTTGTCGACTATGAACCAAGAAACTTCTGCGAGTGTCTGTTTCTTATTGAAATTTCATCCAAATTGCCATCCATTTTGCGCTTATCCCGAGCAGGCATATTGATAAGGCTTACCAGTGCTGTGTAGTACTCCTACTTCCTTTAGAACAACCCCAGAAATGATAAGATTGGTTTCAAAACAAAAGACTGGTGGTTTAGTCAGCCTTAATAACACCTACTTCCCTTCTGGGAGAAAAAAAAACGAAAACAAAAATGTTAAAGCGATAGAGGCTACCTATGCAATTGATAGCCACACTGAAGTTGCACAAGACTAATCATTTGTCATAATTTGTTTACAGTGCGGTTGAATAAAATGCGGAAGTTAGATGTGGAAGCCGCAGCGATCGTGTGAATTTTGAGGCTTTTACATAGAAAATTTGGTACTTTTCCAAAATGGTTGCTTAAAAAAAATGTAAATGGCAATTTTTGGGGATTTCCGGAGTTTAGGGAGGTTGTCAGGAGCCCCGGAGAAGTTGGCAGCTCAGCATCTTTTATAAATGAAAGTAAATAATTCTCCATTCATGCACATAGCATTATTTTGGATTTCTTTCCCCAAAGCAACCAGTAAAATAGCTTTTGACATTATTTGCAAAGCGCTGGTGGAACCATCCCAGTTAGATGTAACTTAGGGGAGTGGGGGTTGAAAATATTCAGCAAGTGAAGCAAATTAGGAGTTTGGAAAAGGTCAACCTGTCACAAAAGGCAGGCAGGAAGGGCAGCTGAAAGAAAGAGAATTTGATAGTGCTTGGATGGCAGCTTTAAGGGTCTTTTGAATTAGTAACCTCTACATGGCAAGAGGATATGCTCAGAGGTGTAGAAGTAAAAAGACTGACTTGAAGGTTAAATCACCTAATGAATAAAATACTAAAACCAGGGTGGGAAAAAGACTGTCACACCGGGGTTAAAAGTGGATTATCAACACATATGATAGAAAACATTATTGGATGATACTTCAATTTTCATGCTCACCCCCATGGCAGCAAACACAATGGCAAAGTTCTCTGAGCTGTAGTCCATCACATCCTTGGACTTCTGCACAAGACCGGCTTGCCGACAGATCTGGGCTGCAATCTTAAAACAGACAGTAAATGCATTTATAGTCACACTCGTTAAAAAATGTTTCTGAATAATACATTTCCAAATAATTTACAAAACTGAGTCACGATAAACTAAAAGGTGTATACATTTGTTGTATCAGGGTGACTATTACAATTCAATTGCAATTCATTACACTATTTGTATAGGTGCAATGTTAACATGTTCATTGCAACAAATTTAAAGAATTGTAAAACAAACTGTTTGAAATGAATTTTTCAAAAAACAATTTTACATTTATACATATAATGACCCCTGTGTAACTTTCTTGTAAGTCAGATATTGCTCTTTGAGACCACTGGGCTTGAAAGTCAATAATAAGCCAACACTCCTTGTAAAAGGAGTGCTGTAGGAGTGGAGAGGAATTTCATGCTTTTCACTTAATGTGAGTTGATCCTTCCCGACACCTCTTTGCACCCTGCAAGCAAGCACCTGGTCGATAGAGCAACCTCTCCCCACATGAATGACCCAAGTGACATGCACTTAATTAAATAGCCAACGAAGTTTTCGAACCATCCAGATGGCACGACAAGTGGATCATCATTAGGAGGGCTTTTTGTTTGACCAACTCTACAGTAAGACCCACTTTTGATCAGGCAATTATGAGGTGTGAATGAGAATAGGGGTGATGGCTGCATCTGGGCTCATAATACAATAATAGTTAAAGAAACTGATGGTAGTGTGACATTGTTATAGCTGTTTCCATATTATATTACAGTATGTTTAATGAGTGTTCTTAACTACAACATATACACAACATATTGGAGCCTATCTATTAGAATTTTTCTGACATTTTCAAAAATGTCCATCAGGTGCTTGAAAGATTAGTTCATTTTTTATTTCAAGAGTAAAATTTTGTTGAAAAGTGTGTAACAAGAGCGCAAGGTTACATTTTTTAGGCCATAAAAGCTATGTTAGGAAAGGTTTGCTATTTATTATTTTTCTTCTCTCCGAAATTAATTCATTTTTAGGTTATATAAAAAAAATCCCAAGTACGTTTTGGTCTTGTTTGAAACTTGATAAAAACCTTAGAATTTGTTGTAGACTGTAAATGTTCTTGGTTCCCTTCTGTTAAAAATACGCAAAATAGTCATCATTTAAAATGAAATGTCAAAACTAGGAAAGTATTTTTCAGTCAAATGTGCTATCCATTATCAGACGCCAGTCGTTGGCCTTGTTACAATAAAAACACCATGAATGTACAAGGCCGGAATATTTTGATGCAGCCTCATTAAACCCTGACTTAAATCTTATTGAACTGACATGGAAGAAGATAAAATATGGCTTCTACTAAAGTTCCCTATAAACATCGGTCATTGAGCAGGCCGAAACACCTGTTGAGAAGTCCAGAAGGCATGTGTCAGAGTTAGAGAAATAAATGCAATGTAACATATTCTAATTTGAACTAAACAGAGTCCTCCCTCAGTATTCACAGGGGTAGGAACCGTTCAGGGACGCAAATATGTCGAAATCGTCATACGCCCAACCTCCTTAAATCTGCTCACATCAGCTAATTTGGAAGTTTATACCGGAATCGTGAATATGTTCAACCTCCTTTAAACTGCTAACAACAATTTATTTTGATGCCTTAAACACGTTCTATACCTGGCTATGAACCCTAAAATCTTAGAGAGATACTTTAGTAGATAGTTTTGAAAAATATTGTTCTGTTGCCTAATACGCAATGAATCTATTTATTGCACAGTAAATAAAAAGGGGGACTGCAATTTTCACGGATGAGATTCATCGCTGCGTGCATGGGCTCCCAGCAAACATGCCTGTTTAAACTCCGCTTATTGATGGCATATGACACTACAGTTCCTTTCATATCAAGTTTATTGATCATAAACACAAACTGAACTAAAAGGAACACAAGATTATTATTTTTTAAATGCACAATACACAGTGTATTTATTATTAAATATATTTTTTCTATATTGTCAAGAATTAATTTCTAATGCAGAGCTGCCAACCTCCGTCGACCCCATTTCATGAGTACCCTTGTCCGATTTCCCGAGTATTTCAGGAGTGAGTGCAAAAATTTATATAAAATGTAAAAAAATAAGCGTAGGAAAATTCAAATAAAACTTATTATCATGTTTTTACATTAATTGCAATATTGTGATTTTGGAAACTGTTGAAAAAGTACAGCATAATGAAAATAACTATCTTTGTGTTTGGCTCCTATGTGCGTTTTACAGTGAGTAATTCCAACATGTGTCACGCTAAAGTCGCACTTGCATGTTGTGCAATGTGCAAATGTCGGTCCTTTTGGAGAAGGCTTCAACATGGGATATTTCGTTGAATACGATCCAATAAACTTCTGCGCGTTTCTGGGTTTCTTATTAGAAGTTTGATCCAAATTGCTATCCATTTTACACTTGACCCGAGCAGGCATATTGATAAGGCTTACCAGTGCTGTGTACGCCTACTTCCTTTAGAACAGTGGTTCTTAACCTGGGTTCAATCGAACTTTGGGGGTTCGGTGAGTCGGTCTCAGGGGTTCGGTGGAGTCTGCCGCGGAGGTCAAGACACATCGACTCATCATGTCTATTCATGATAACATGTCCCAATTGACCATCACTGGCTGCAGATAATCACGTGACATTGCTTGGCCAATCAGTGTTGCGAGAAATGTATATACCGTATTTTCACACCAAAAGGGCGCAGTTAAGTCTAAAATTTTCTCTAAACTGGTCGATGCGCCCAAACGGTCGGAGTGTTTTGTCTGTGCACTAAACTCAATTTTTGTATGGCCCTGACCGCTTGAGTGACTAGTTTTATTTCTTGCCAGCACGCTACTTATTGCGATCAACCCAGCGGACGTTCACCCTAAAAATAGCCTCCCCGCGCATTGCAAGCATTTTTGCTAGTGCTGTCTTTAAAAAAAACACGCTAGTGCCAGGCCTAACATATGCTAGCAGCTAGCATAACATATGCTAGCGGATAGCATAACATATGCTAGCAGCTAGCATAACATACGCTAGCGGATAGCATAACATACGCTAGCCTAGTATCATGCTGGCGCCCTATCGGACGAGGCGTCCAATGTATTGGCAAAAAACTGAAAATAGCTACCTATGCAATCAATTCTGAATCGATTGGCACCCTGAAGTCCCACAAGACGAATCAGGGGGTAGTAATAAAAATCTTGAAACAAACTATGCAAATTCAGTGTAAAATATGATTGTACTTGTAAAAATCCAAGTTAGGAAACCACTTCTGGAAGAAATTAATTTTGGAAGTGGAGGTACCACAGTATTTTGTATTTTACGAGGGAAATATAGAACGTGTTTGTGTTTTTTGTGTGCAATATAAAAAAAAACTGTACAATACACTTAAAACACTGGTAACACTAGCGGGGGAGTGCCTTTTCTGCAAACTCCGCCACAGAGCAATCTTATCGTTATTTACTAACATCTGTGAGGCAAACTTTTTCTACAGTCGCCAGGATTGAATTACTCTCGGGAGGAGATGCGACATATCCATCACAACAGATTACCAACGAACCTACAATATCCCCGATGACATCTCGAGACCACGGGATCTCCGTGGATAGTCAGCCCACTCAGAGTACGACGGAGGCGGCGAAGGGAAAGAAAGCAAAAGCGCGGATGCCGGGTGGGCCGAGCTGCTAAGCTACGGAAACAACCACACAGAGCACCGCTTCCGAGTATCTTCTTGACCAACGCCAGATTCATCACCCACAAAATGGACAATTTGAAACTTCAGCTTGCTACCAACAGCTTTGTCAGGAACAGCAAAATTATTTTCATCACGGAAACGTGGCTACACCCGCAAATCCCAGACGCCAGGGTATCGCTAGCTAGCTGTACGCTATACCAACATAATCGTTCGAAAGAATCAGGGAAACGCAATGGGGGGGGGGGGGGGGGAGACTTTACATGTACATACACAACGACTGGTGCTGCAACAGTAGGATCATTAACACTCACTGCTCCCCTGATTTAGAGATTTTGGCAGTACGGTGCAGGCCCTTCTATCTACCTAGAGAGCTAACGATTGTCATTGTAATGGCTGTTTACGTCCCACCGGATGCTAACCTTAGCACGGCACTTAGCCTCCTGCTAAAGTAGGAGATGAAACTCAAGACCATGTTTATTCCAACATCAAACATGCTTATAAAGCCACACCCATCCCTCACCTTGCTGGATCCGACCATCTCTGCCTGTCCCTCACCCCCTCATACACCCCACTCCGGAGGCTAACAAGGCCACAAATAAAGATAATAAAACATGGCCCGAGGACGCCCTTTCTCAGCTGCAGGACTGTTTTTCCCACACCATTTTGGGAACTTTTTGAACACCACAACCTCCAGGACTACACGGACACTGTACTTTCCTACATCAAAAACTGCACGGACAACGTCACTGTTAATAAACGGATATGGGTTTTTCCTAACCAAAAACCCTGGATGACCAGTGAAACACAGGCACTCATCAAATGCCGTAACACCGCCTTCAGGTCAGAGGACAAGGTACAATACAGCGCTGCCAGATCAGAGACATTAAAAAGGCCAAGGCAGCATATACAAGGAAAATTGAGGAACACTTCACAGGAAATAACCCAAAGATGTGGCAGGGAATACGACACACTACCAATTACAATGACAATGTGTCTGTTAACGCAGATGGCTCACTAGCAGAGGAACTGACCTGTTTCTTGCCCGCTTTGAGACTGACAAATTAGACCCAGACAAATTCAAAAAGGAAGTCACGTGAGCAGTACAACCAGGAATTGTGTCCGTAGCGGTCTAGTTTGTCATCCCTAGGTAAGATGGCGGCACCCTGAGCGAGCAATGGCAGGCACAAGTAAGTGAGTGTTTTTAATTACCGTATCGCCCTTGTGTTATGGCGTTTCATCTTTGTCACCTTGCAGTTTCGTGCATGTCAAGTCTAATTTGTGCACAATTAAGCCGTACCCTTGATTCAGTCATATTTTCTGGAACACCCTGGGAACTACGTGAGGATGCTCTTCATTGACTATAGCTCAGCCTTCAATACCATAAAACCGGACATTCTGACTGACAAACTCTCCCACCTTGGACTATCCTCTTCAATCTGCTGCTGGATAAAGGACTTCTTGACCAACCGACCACAGACTGTTAGACTTGGTCCCCACCTCTCTTCCTCCATTACACTAAGCACTGGCTCCCCTCAAGGCTGTGTACTGAGTCCTCTTCTGTACTCCCTGTACACCTACGACTGTACACCCACCCACCAGTCTAACGCCATCATCAAATTCGCTGACGACACCACTGTGGTCGGACTCATCTCAGGAGGGGATGAGTCGGCTTACAGAGATGAGGTCAACAATTTGTCTTCGTGGTGCTCGGTGAACAATCTCACACTGAACACCACGAAAACTAAAGAAATAATCCTGGACTTTCGCAAACACGGCACAGATCTGGCCCCACTCCTCATAAATGGAGTATGTGTAGACAGGGTCCAGTCCTTTAAATTCCTGGGGGTCCACGTCACGGACAAGCTCTCATGGTCTACAAACATCACGGCAGTGGTGAAGAAGGCTCAGAAACGACTCAGTTTCCTCAGTGTACTTAGGAAGAACAACTTGGGCACCAATCTTCTGATAACCTTCTAAAGAACCACTGTAGAGAGCATCCTGGCGTACGGCATCACAGTGTGGTACGCTGGAAGCACGGCGGCAGACAAAAAGGCCATGCAGAAAGTGATTAACACTGCCCAGAGGATTGTCGGCTGCTCTCTGCCCTCACTTGAAGACATTGCCAGCCCTCGTTACCTCAGCAGAGCCAAGAACATCATAGGGGACCCTTACCACCCTGGTCACAATCTGTTCCAGCTGCTGCCCTCTGGCAGACGCTATAGGTCCCACAAAGCACGGACAAATAGGCTTAAGGACAGTTTTTTCCCCACATCCATCAGAAATCTAAACTCGCGCTAACATAACACACATTCCCTTCGGCGGTATATGAACAGATGTTTGGTTGGTGATCTGCCTCCTACTATCTGACTGAAGTAAGGTAAGTGGAAGACAGTGAGAGGTAAGCGAAGAGGTAAGCGACCTGTATCCACAACAGCGGAATGACAAATTACAAGTCCGTAACTTACACTTATTTAGGTCTTTTGCCGATTAAACGTAGCTTATGCAGAAGCACCATCAATTTCGTCACACGCAGTTCTGCGTGTGATGACAAGTAGGCTTTTGTGTTGTGATAATGACGACAGGGCCTATGTCCGATTATTATTATTATTATTATTAATAGCATCCCTGGTAGCAACTCTATCGTAGGCGCCGTTCAAAGCGGATGTGACCACAGATGCTACAAGCTAAAAGGGAGCCGCTAGCCAGCGCCCCCGAAGCTCCCATGAGCAGCGGAGCGATCGCTGATGAAAGACTTCTGCTCGTTGGCAAGTGGTCGTGCGTTATCCGATTGTGAGGACATTTGTGTGCATCATTTTCGGAATATTTTGAAGGGAATAGTACAACAGCAAACAGCCCATCGATAGCGAACGTGAGGGTGGAGTGTTTGTTCCGTTTACGAGTGCTTTGTGTGGAAAAAAAACGAAGCCCGCCCGCCCGCTCTGTGCGTCTCTCTCTACCTAAGGGTCTCTAAGGGAGACAACAGTTGGAACCTTCACGAGGTGTCTCCCGAGAGGCCGCCCCGCTGCGGCCTGCGAATCCAACACAACCACCCAGAGCTGCCACCCAGGAACATGGCGCCCTATGTTTTTCATCCAGCCGGAGATGTCCGCCCTGCCCCACACCTCCGGTTACTCCTCCTAAGGGCAGGCGACGTCGAGGAGAACCCGGGACCTACCTGCCCGGGATGCTCTAAGACGATCCGTCGTGACTTCACCCCACTGGTCTGCAACGCTTGCCGACGAAATTTCCACAGGACCTGTAGCGGCCTGACCCGAACCCAGATAAAGAGTCATCAAGGCTTTCTCTGCGGATCCTGTTCCGGAAATGCCGTCGTGCCGTCACTTCCGCGCACAGCCTACATGGGACCGAAAGAAAAATGCTGTGTCTGCAAAATCTCCTTCTCCCCTACCATCTCCCCCATCCCCTGCTCGAACTGCCCCAACAAATCCCACCGCTCTTGCTCTGGACTACCTCGCTCCCAAACTAATGCAAACTGGCTATGCCCGACCTGCTCACCACCCCCGACACAACAATCCTCCACACACCAAACAGCCATAACAACACACCAACCTATAAACGCAAACTGCCCCACCTGTAATAACAAATTAATCGTTTCACGCTCTCCCCTGACATGTAGATCCTGCAAACGTGGATTCCACCTCAAATGTGCCCCTGAAACCAGACACGCTTTAACCATACTTCGCAGGAACAATAACTGGTGCTGCCAGAGCTGTCTGAACCTGAAACCCTCCCACCCTCAACAACCCACAGATAGGATTGCCGATCTACCGGAGGCACGGAAAGCCGGTCTCACCATCCTTCAATGGAACTGTGACTACCTGGCGACCAAGACTACCGAACTGAAAGAGGTGACGGCACGTCTAAAAATTGACATCCTCCTCCTCCAGGAAACAAAACTGGGACTCGAAGACCCGACGCCTCAGCTCGACGGTTATAACGTGATTCGCCAAGACCATGAGGGCTCAGGCACAAAACAGCGACGAGGCGGGGGTCTCCTTGTCTACCTGAGATGCGGCATCCCCTACTCCATCCTTCCAGCGCCCCCATCAGGCCCCCTCGAACTCCAGCATATCCACATTCCCATCGCCCGCAGGCGGCACCTCTCACTGGTCAACGCCTACATCCCCCCGGCGACATCGGATTATTGTCCTGCCCCCCAAGATTTCTCCTGGTTAAACTCGCTCCCCACGGAGCATGGCCTGATCTGCGGGGATTTCAACGCGCACCACCCGACCTGGGATATACTTGCCAAGACAGATCCCAGGGGTAACGCAATCCATCAATGGGTCGATGACCATGACCTAACTCTCCTTAATGACGGCGTGTGGACACGGGCTGCCAGATACCAACAAGGAGCAGGCATGAGTGCCCCCGACCTAACGATCACTGACCCCACCACGGCCGAACATCTGCAATGGGAACCCATCGACGAGATGACCTCCGACCACAGACCGATTCCGATTAGGTGGAACCGTGCTCTCCGTGTCGAATGCCAACAAAGAAGAGTACGACCCAACTTCTCGAAAGCTGACTGGAAGAGGTACCGTACCATCCTCATGGATCGCCTACCCGTAATCTCCGCAGCAGCCACAGCCCCGGAAAAACTCTCCCTCTTAGTGCAACACATGAAAGAGGCAGCAGCACTTACAATACCGGTCAAAGTTATCCGCCAGAAGGAGCTCCCATGGCTGACACAGGACCTGAAGGACCTCATCCGTGAAAGGAATCGACTACGTCGAGACCTCCAACAAAATAGGAAAGAATGGATAGCACTCTGTCAACAGATCAAACAAAAAACCACTGAAGCGAAAAGGAACGCATGGCGCTTACACCTCACCAAGATCGCCGAGACAAGATCTACGGGACAAGCCTGGTCCTTAGTAAAATCCCTCTCAGGCACCAAAACACAACAATCTGGCGAGTCCCTGGTCTACAAGAACAAGGAGTACGTGAGTGACCGAGCCAAAGCAACAGCATTTATCAGGGAATATGCCTCGGTCAGCGGACGCAAGAGTGACAAGCGGAGCAGACGAGCAGTGCGTTCTATACGTACAGCTACCCGCAGACTGCTCGGCTCACCGCGACAAGTCCTCGAGCTCCCGTTCACCGAGGCTGAACTGCAGACAGCGCTGTCCCAACTTAAAGCGGGTAAGGCAGCTGGACCCGACGACATAGCCCCGGACCTTCTAAAAAATCTTCCGGCAAACATCCTTCCCGAACTACTCCATATCATCAACACCAGCTGGCTAGAGGGCTGGTGTCCACAAGCTTGGCGAGTGGCCACCATCATCCCTTTCCTCAAAAAAGGGAAGTCACCAAAGGACGTTGGGAACTACAGACCCATCGCCCTCACCTCTACGCTTAGCAAAACAATGGAAAGGCTCATCGTGAACCGTCTCGCCTGGTGGTTGGAAGACAAACAGCTTCTCAGCCACTGGCAAGCCGGTTTTCGAAAGGGAAGAAGCACGACGGACCAGGCCTTGCGGCTGTCGCAGTTCATCTCTGATGGCTTCCAGTCGACTCAACGGCAACGCACGCTTGCAACATTCTTTGACTTCAGCAAGGCATTCGACCAGGTATGGAGAACAGGTCTCTTACAAAAAATGGCAGACCTGGGGGTCCCCTACCGCTTCATCAGATGGATCGCCAGCTGGCTCACAAATCGCACAGCCAGGGTCAGGATCAACAATACCATCGGCAGGAGCAGAACCTTCAAAGAAGGGCTCCCCCAAGGCTCGGTCCTGTCACCCCTCTTATTCATCATCTACATTAATGACCTCCTCGACAAGTTCAACGACTCCACCCTGGTCAGCGCCTATGCAGACGATCTGGCTCTTGCTTGTCGGGGTAGGAACAAAGAGGAGGTGGAAAGCAGACTTCAAGCGGAGGTGGAAAAAGTCTGGAGGTGGAGTTCCGAGGCACACCTAAACCTTAACACCACCAAGTGTGAGGCGTCATTTTTTAGCCTGGACTCAGCTGAGGCCAAATGGCAACCAAAGATCTTAATAAATGGCGCCACCCTCAAGCATAACCCCACCCCCACTTTTCTTGGCGTATCTTTTGACCGACAACTCACGTTTGCAGAGCAAGCGAAAAAGGTCCGCCAAACCATGTCCAAACGAACGAACCTCCTCCGCAAACTCAGTGGCACATCCTGGGGTTGGCAACCAAACGACCTTAGAACGGTGTATATTGCCACCCAGAGAAGTCTTGCGGAGTACGCAGCACCGGCATGGGCCCCCTGGCTGGCCCAAACTCACCTCAAATCCCTTGAAACCGCCCAACTGGAAGCAGCCCGCGCCATAACCCACCACCTCAGGTCTACCCCCACCGAAGCAGTCCTACATGAGGCACATCTCACACCCCTCTCATCCCGCCTCAAGTTACAAGCACTTCTTAAGGCGGATGCCTGGAACCAGCTGCCTCCTTCTGATCCCCGACACCGCCTCCTCCATGAAAACGTTAAAATGCGTTTGCAAAAGAAGCCAGACTGGCGATCATCGACCCTTCCCCGTCTTACCGCTCTCGAACTCCATACCCCTTGCACATACTCTTCCCATCCCTGCCCACCCTGGCTATTACCCCCCCCCATCCAAACCGCCTTTACCGCAGTCTCTAAACACATGCCGACCATCACCCAAAGAGATAAGGCAGAAGAGCTCATCAGAAGCATGGGCAAACCGGACCTACAGATCTTCACAGATGGATCCACCAAAGAAGGCACTGCGGACGGTGGTGCAGGTTTTGTCGTCATTAAGGAGAGTGCAATCATCCACCAATGGCATGGTGCCACTGGCAGCCGCAGCAGCTCCTACCACTCTGAAAAAGTGGCACTGACCGAGGCACTCTCCTGGCTGAGGGAAACAGCAGACTGGCAGACATCAATTATCCTCAGTGACTGCAAATCGCTGGTCCAAGCCATGGGAAACCCCCATACGCAAGACCCCGCCATTCGGAGACTTCAGGGTGACATCGCCCTTTTCCCTCCGCCTAAGCGACTGCAGCTACTGTGGATCCCGGGCCACTGCAACATATGTGGAAACGACCTGGCTGATGCCCTAGCTAAACTTGGCTCGTTAGATGACCAAACCAATACCCCCCCGGACGCAGCCACAAGACGTGCCATCATCCAACGTGAAGATCGCTCCCCCCCCCTCTCCCACCCCCGCCTTCTGCAGACCTACACTACAAAAGTCACAGAGGAAGAACTTGCCCTATCGAAAGGAGACCGCACAGACCTGATCCGTTTCCGCAGTGGACACCACCCCCTGCTCCGCCGTTGGCTCCACCTTGTGGGGAAATCCGACTCGGATCGCTGCCGCCTGTGCGACGAGGAAACGGAGTCGTCTGAACACTTATGGCTCCGCTGTCCGGCCTTAATGACCGAACGCTACCATCGCGGCTTGGGCAACTCCCTGGATGAACTTATCCGTGTTCCAGTGGCAGCCCTAGCGCTGCTGAGGGTAATCCTCAGGCGCCTGAGGTGAAAAAGAAGAAGAAGAAGAAGACAACAGCAAACAGCCCATCGATAGCGAACGTGAGGGTGGAGTGTTTGTTCCGTTTACGAGTGCTTTGTGTGGAAAAAAAACGAAGCCCGCCCGCCCGCTCTGTGCGTCTCTCTCTACCGTCGGCGAAATCCGCCCAATTTTGGTTAAATTAAACACATTTTATTTCTATTAAACCACTAGTTATGTGTTACTTTGTTAATAGATGGGGAATTAGAAGAAAAAAACATTTTTTTCCAATCCAATATCCTGTTTTTGGTGTTTTTTCAGAGAGCTGGAACAAATTAATTTGTTTTCCATTCATTTCAATGGGAAACGTCCGCTCGAGTTACGAGAACCTCGTCATACGATGTCAGTCTCGGAACGGATTATGATCGTATGTCGAGGTACCACTGTATTTACTTTTTTAATACACACATTATATTTAGATTTTAATACATTAGACTTTTCATAAGCATATAACTGTAATATTTAATAAATACAATTCTTAATAATTGCACTTGTGTACTTATATTTTTGTATAGGTGTGAAAATGTAGTATGATATGTAGTAATAATAGGGGTGATCCTACTTCGCCGTTTTTCGATTGTCACGGCCATGACTGGTCTAAATTATCCGCAAAAAACGATGGATTAGTGTATTTATCTGCCTATTGTGCTTATCAGTTTCAAGGTATTTCAATAACATCTTGTGGTGCTTTCTTAAAGAAAACGTTAGTTAGCTTAGTTTGTGCATGTGGTCTTACTTCATTATGAGGCAACCCAGCAGCAGAGAAAATAGGGATCTTTTGTCCTCTCGCAATACTGTTCATGCCATCGATAGCAGAGATGCCAGTCTGGATCATTTCCTCGGGGTAGATACGGCACTGGGGATTGATGGGCTGACCTGGAGAGCAAACCAAGCTTTGCTTTAACTACAACAAAGAAGCAATATTAGCTACATAAAACATATGGTGTAATATTGGAATATCAGATTAGTTATCTTAGGATTGTTAAGATTACCCTTACCTAGAAAATCACCCATAGATATGTATTATTTTCACAACCTGAAGTGTGGATATGACATGACCAAAATGTAAACAAATCTATCTATTTGTTCCTTGAAGATTAGATTCCGTGGGTTAAAAACTATGACAAACATCAACAACAACAAATAAATGGGGCAATGCTAAAAACATACAGAACCTTCTCTATGCTATTTAGTTTGTTACTAATGCAAGTGTCAGCAAACCAAAATATCCAGCCCATATCTCACTTTTGTTGAGGGTATTGAAGTGTCATTTGAGTTGAGAATTTATCCTTGCAAAGAAATGTTAATGTTAAACAACATCAGTCGTTTTTCTCAGACAATTCCTAATTTTAATTGATGACCCACTGTAACAAAAATAAAATAAAAAATAAAAAAATAAGAAAACCAGCAGGTACCCATAATATCCAAATAGTCCTCAGCCAGAACACTGGGTCCCCGGTCGATAGGTTTGCCTGAGCCATTGAAGACCCGCCCTGAAACAGAAGAGTTTCTCATTTAAATGAATGAATAAATGGCTAACTAAATCAGATGTGAAACAACACAGTATTGAACATGTATTTTAAAAAACCCAGTGCTTTTTAAAAAATGATTAAGGGCCCATGTCTTCCTAAAGGTAAAGAATGTGTTTTTGGAAGATAATGCCTCTGCCTCTTATCAGGTCAATGATCAGAGACACTAACTTGATGCAAATGATTGATAGTTGGGGGGAAAAAGTATACATATTTTTGTTGTTGTTGCTGCCATTCATATGTTGATCAAATGCATTGAGATTCGAGAACAATTAGTCGAATAAAGGGCTTAAATGTTTGACAGTGTTATTTGGTATATTTCACACGCAGATGAAAATAAGCTAAATAACTAACATTTTCTTATTCTCAACAATTCATGTATTGACTTGCTCAAAGTATAACAGACTAACTGAATCAAAAATCTGTTTCTCAATCTGTTCTGCCTACCAAGCATATCCTCTGAAACTGGTGTGCGCAGGATATCGCCAGTAAACTCGCAGGCTGTCTTCTTGGCATCAATGCCTGATGTTCCCTCAAATACCTGAAAAGATTAAATAAAACATGATAAAATACCTTGATCAACATTGAATACAACACCACACATAGGTTAGTGAGAATGAGGCACGCTCAGTATTAGCAGCATGGGTGTTTAAAACAAAAATCTTTATTAAAAAAACAAAGAAAGGTGTGACATCTTGATTTAAGAGCCTACCCTGTAGCTGCTGAGAAGAAAAGGATTACATTTCATGACACAGGTTTGATGTGCAAATGAGAAAATCAGAGACCGAAAAAAAAAGAATGGATCATCAGTGTTTTCACTCTAAATCATGGAACTAAGGAAGGAAAATCATAAAATTCAGGTCAGGGTCAGGATGTATTTACATGACATGGCGTGATGCACTTGCAAAAAACTGCATATTTTGCCAATTTAAAAAATGTAACTTAAATTTAGATATTTCAGGTGGATGTGTTCTCACAGTTCAGGGGTCGTGGGTTCAATCCCAAGTCACTCCTCACTGTGTGAAGTTTGCATGTTCTCTCCGGGCTTGCGTTAGTTTTCTCTGGGTATAGTAATCCCTCGCCATTTTGCGGTTCAACTTTCGCGGCTTCACTACATCGCAGATGTTTTTCTGGTGAATTTTTAAAAAATACATTTGTTTTGTTTTAAATTCATAAAAATGTGAAAATCCATGCTGAAACTCACAAGCGGAAGCAACTCTACTGTCTTCCGCTTGCTACTAGGACTAAAACCTTTTTTTATTTTTTAAAGTTCATAAAAATGTGAAAATACACTGAACCTTGTAACCAGAAGCCACTCTTGCTACTAGGACTCAGCACTAAAGAACTGAAGTTAAAAAAAAGGGAAAAATTATTTTTAAATATGGGTGACCCTATTTCACGGATTTTAGATTATCCATGTCTGGTCCACATTAACTGCAATATTCAAGGGATAACTGTACTCCGGTTTACTCCTACTTTCCAAAAATGTGTGGTAGGCTGGTTGAACACTAAGTTGGCCCCAGGTATAAGTGTGAGCGTGGAATGGTTGTCAGGCTCCCTGTGCCATGTAATTGCCTGGCCATCGATTCAGGGTGTCCACCGCCTGGTGCCCGGAGTTAGCTGGGAAAGGGGCCTCGCGACCCTTGTGAGGATAAGCGGTTCAGAAAATGACTGTTTGAATTTGTTCATATTTTTTTGTTTCTTTTCTACCTTCTACACTAAAATAAGTGTACAGTAATCCCTCAAATATTGCGGATAATGTAGACCAGACATGGCCGCGATAATCAAAAAAACGCAAAGTAGGATCACCCCTATTATTACTACATACCATTACTACCTTTTCACGCCTATACAAAAATAATACTACACAAGTAAAATTATCAAGTGTATTTATTAAATATTACAGTTATAGGCATATGGAGACTAATGTATTACCGTATTTACTTGCATGTAAGCTGCACCCTTAAAATTGTTGAATTTTACAATTTCTCGCGTATAAGCGATTCACAATTTTCACCTCAATTTTTATGGTTTTAATAGGGAGTTCAAATGTGTTACTTTGAAGGGAAAAGCTTAAGAAAAATCATAGCATGTGGTGTTTCTGAGATACTGTATAAATCAAAAGTAAATTATTCGGGTCAATATCATAAGGAAGTTAATAGGCCTGTCTTTGTAAATGCAAAATATCAAATTATTCAATTTAAAAAAAGAAATAAGTCTATCTTGATGAGAACCTGATGATTTTTAATGACATAAATTACAGTTTTCCTACCAGAAGAATAAGAAGTTGTGGCGACCAAATTGCTTCTCAGGTCGAAATACCTCGATTTTTTTTCAATGGTTCATATTACTGCAATAGTTGTTACTTTCGAACAAGAAATAAAAAGAAAAAAAATTCAAAGCCGAATTTTGTTTTATTTCATAATCACAAATGTACAATAATTTCCTTTCTGTGTTCCGAAAGGGAGGGTGTTGTTTTCAAAAAGGAAGTAACATAAGCACAACCAGGAAACATTCCCATAGCGGTATACATAGTGTTCACCAAGTTTCTGGGTGCAATAATAGCAGTCACAAGTAAGTGTCTGGCCTGTCTGAGCACGTTTAACTACGGTAAGATGGCCGTGCATACATCTCCAGAGGGGAGTGGTGTTCACTTGTCGTGTATCTCCCTCTTAACCGCACGGCGGAATACATTAACATGGTTGCTACCAAATTAATTATGGACAAAAGAATACCACAGTTTAGATTCATTTATGCTGCAAAGGTGTGCTACTGTAGTTATAATGGGGATGATCCTACTCCGGTTTTTCGTTTATCACGGCCTTGTCTGGTCTACATTTACCGCAATATTCGAGGCATTACTGTAGTTGTATCTTACCTGAACAACTGCCTTGCTACCAATCACCTCCAAGACTTGACCACTCCTTTTTGTTCCATCAGGCAAAGTCAGATGAACAATTTCAGCATATCTGGGGAACTAGTAAAATTATAAACACATTTAGTATTATATACGGTATACCAGTAGTATACACACACACGCACGCACACGCACGCACGCACAAGCACGCACGCACACGCACACATAAAATAACTCATCAAAAGGAGTACCTTGACATTATCAAGAATCACCAGGGGTCCATTTACTCCTGACACTGTAGAATAAGCTGCAAGACACAAGAGTCAGTGAATTACTTTTCATGGTTTCAGAGGGCAGCCAAATTGGGGCGCAATATAATTAACACTGTATTCCAATTTTCTATAGTGGCTGAAAAGCACCAATCAACTTGGGAACAATAATTGCAGTGAATAATCACTAGTTGACCTTTCACTATAAGAAGAATCAAACAGCTTTTTGCATTTCAAGCGCCAGGTCCAAATAAATGTCAAACACAGGCAAATGTCGCAAAAATGTAGAAAATTCAATGGACAATTACTTTGACACAAAGTAAGGACCCACTATTCTCACAAAAGATGTCGAAATAAGGGGCCATTAACAAAGAAGGTTGCAGAAAATCATGGGTAAATTGTACAACCAAAAGATAATCTAACTATAACCTAAAACTCACAACAGAGTAAAATATAAAAATATTTTTAAAAAATGTACCGTTCCGAGGGATGTCACCCAATGCATGAGTGTGTCCATATAAAAAGCCTCTACATTAGAAAATACCATATTTATTCGAGTATAACTCGCAAGATTTTTTACCCAAAAAACTGAAGCAAAGTTCTGGTGCGCGTTATACATGGTCTTTGCTTTTTTGACCAAATCGCAAGGTTTTTGGAAGTTTCGATGTCCGCCATTTAGAATTGTCCTTTCTCGACCCAACTCTCATCACGCCCGAGATTTCAGGCGAGAAGAGAAGGCAAGATGGCGGACTACACACGCATAACAGCAGTGTTCTGTCAAAGTGTTCCAAAAATGTATTAAAACTGCGGCTATCCCCAGGAAAAGGCTCCAATGACCGGGCATGGCACGGAGGTCGGGCCCGAAAAATACGCGGCCCCGGGAAAAGGCTCCGATGATCGAGCAGGGCACGGAGGATAAATTACCACGGCAGGGAAGAGTGCACACATGGAAAAAATGCTGAAGCTTTTCAGATTTTATTGTAAAGTGACTAGCGTGCTTCTGAATGCCGCTCAGGGCACTCAGGGTGGACATGCTCGGCCCAATCTGTCCACTTTCTCCGTTGTCTTCGGTTGCTGTACCACCACAATCTCCCAATCTCCTGTGTCTGTACAAGTAGGGGTTTAATTGGTAACGAGGTGGGTGCTCAGAGCCTGTGCAGCAGAAGTTCGATGTCTTGTCCTAGCATTAGCAGTGCTAGCAGAACTTGAGTTGTGGAGTGTTGATTCGCTCTGTAGTGTATCAGTGTCTAATTGAGCGCAACTTAAAAATTACAACCTTGTGCCAGGTGTGCACGGATACAATTCTTCAGCGTTGCATTGAAGCGCTCCACCCTTCCATTGACCTGAGGGTGGAAAAAGGCGGTTTCCAAAGTGCTTAGTGCCTCTGCTGGTGATAAAATCTGCAAACTCCGCTGATGGAGTTCCATTGTCAATCGTCACTGCCTTCGGCAACTCCAAGCGTGCAAACAAATCAAGAGGAGCAGTGTATTGACGTCCTCTCATCATGCCAGCTTCACAGCTTCACGGGTGTATCTACGGCGTAAATTCCTTATAATGCTGGTTCATTTATTAAAATTTATTCCTCGTGGTTACCACTCACTTGCTGTCCTTGAAAAAGGATAGTTACCGAGTTCTGAATGTACAGTATCTCAGAAATACCACGTGCGATGATTTTTTTTTCAAGATTTACCCTTTTAAGTAACACATTTCTACTGCTATTAAAACCAAGAATACCAGAGAAATTGTAAAATTCAACGATTTTAAGGAAATTGTAAGGGAACAGCTTATACGCGGAGGCAGTCAATATGAAAGAAAATACGGTAAGTATCTAAATAAAAAAGGTTCATAAAGATATCAAATCTCACACTAAACTCCCAAGCGGAAGACAGGAGGTGAAAAATTACGGAAGTCAGGGTAGTTGGGTGGCACTCAGCGCCAGAGAAGAAACATTTCACCATAAAAGAAAATGATGCGCCTGATCATTTAAAAGCCTGAAAAGGACGTCTCGCCCTTTCCTGATTTGTTCGGATTGGATTTCACTTCGCGCATATCACCGTGTGGAGGAAGACGACGTCTAGCCTTTACCTCTTTTCATCGGATTGGACTTTGCATCGCGTAAATCACATCGTGGAGCACGAGTACGCCGAGCCTATTCCAGCTTTGTTTGGATTTCGGAAAACACAAAATGAAAAAAGTGGACCATGTCCACGCTTCTATTGCTGAGGAGGCAGACCGGAGCTGCGGCCGTATGGTGGTCGGCACCTGTCGTGCGCTGGTGGATGCCTGTGGTGAGGGATGACATCAGGCTGAAAAAGTAGTCCTATTGGAACCTTTTGGCCCATGGGACTCCGGAGGCAACTAAAGGGGACCGGGTTGCCAAGCGGCACGCGGCTCTGGGGCATAAACCCGGGCATGGGAGGAGTTCAGTGAGGCCTTGGAGAACGACTTCTGGGTGGCTTCATGGAAATCTTGGTCCACCATCCAACATCTCAGAAGGGGGGAGCAGTGAGCCATCAACACAGTATAGTGGGGATGGGGCGCTGCTGACCTCGACTCGCGATGTTGTGAATCGTTGGGCCGAATACTTTGAAGAACTCTTCAATTCCACCGACATGCCGTCCCATGAGAGGCGTGGGACTTTGGGGCGGACTCGCTTATCTCTGGGGTTGAAGTCACCGAGGAAGTTAAAAAGCTCCTCGGGGGCAAGGCTCCGGGGGACGGATGGGATCCGCCCGGAGTTTCTAAAGGCTCTGGATGTTGTGTGGGTGTCTTGGTTGACATGCCTCTGCAACATCGCGTGGACATCGGGGACAGTGCCTCTGGATTGGCAGACCAGGGTGGTGGTTCCCTTTTTTAAAAAGGGTGACCGAAGGGTATGTTCCAATTATGGGGGAATCACACTCCTCAGACTCCCTGGGAAGGTCTATTTTGGGGTACTGGAGAGGAGGGTCCGCCGGGAGGTCAAATCTTGGATTCAGGAGGAGCAGTGTGGTTTTCGTCCTGGCCGTGGAACAGTGGATGAACTCTACACCCTCAGCAGGGTCCTCGGGGGGCATGGGAGTTCACCCAACCAGTCTTCATGTGCTTCGTGGACTTGGAAAAGGCGTTCGACCGTGTCCCCCGGGCAGTCTTGTCGAGGGTACTCCAGGAGTTCCCCCGGGCAGTCTTGTCGGGAGTACTCCAGGAGTATGAGGTTCCAGAACCCCTCATACACGTGGTCCGGTCCCTTTATGTGCAGTGTCAGACTCTGGTCCGCGTAGCCGACAGTCAGTCGGATGCGTTTCCAGTGGGGGCTGGACTCCACCAGGGCTGCCTTATGTCACCCATTCTGTTCATCACTTTTATGGACAGAATATCTAGGCGCAGCCGTGGTGTTGGGGGGGTCCAGTTTGGAGGCCTCAAAAGCAGCCTTTTTGCAGATGTGGTTCTGTTGGCTTCATCAAGTCGTGATCTCCAACTCTCGCTGGAACGATTCGCAACAGAGTGTGAAGCGGTCGGGATGAGAATCAGCACCTCCAAATCTGAGACCATGGACCTCAGTCGGAAAAAGGTGGTATGGCCTCTCCGGGTCAGGGATCAGATCCTTCTCTAAGTGGAGCAGTTTAAGTATCTTGGGGTCTTGTTCACGAGTGAGGGAAGAATGGAGCAGGAGATCAACAGGCGGGTCGATGCCGCATCTGCAGTGATGTGGACTCTGCACCGGTCCATTGTGGTGAAGCAGCTGAGCCAAAAGGCGAGGCTCTCTATTTACCGGTCGATCTACGTTCATACCCTCATCTATGGTCACGAGCTGTGGGTCGTGACCGAAAGAACGAGATCCCGGATACAAGCGACAGAAATGAGTTTCCTCCGCAGGATATCCGGACTCTCCCTTAGAGATAAGGTGAGAAGTTTGGTCATCCGGGAGGGGCTCGGAGTAGAGCCGCTGCTTTTGAGTCAAAAGGGCTTGTATGTTTCAAAACCAAGTGACTTTGGCAAAAAATGTTGCATTCAAAATGATGAATACCTACCTGTAGGTAGACCGGTGGAATAAAACGATGACAAATATCGTCAAATAATTTTTGTCAACAATAATAAAATCTTTCAATAAATTTAAACACTTCTCATTTGAGGACAGCCTGCAATTCTTTTCTTAGTTGATATCAAGGATTTTTCCCTTTTTATGAAAATGTTGCAACAATTTAAAACAACAGTTGGGTTAAAATGGGTTAAGTTCATCCAACTTTTTATTTATTTTTGAAATGGCCACGTGAGGTAAATTTACATCGTTTGTTTTTGTGAAGTTGACAGTAGTCTGCATGCCAATGGTGATGATGTCTTCAGTTGATTATTTAATTTATTTCATTTTTCACTGCAACTTTTGTTTTGAAGGCAAATTTATAAAAATAAAGACACCTGTCAAAATGTCAGTAGGTTTTATTATTCATTACTTTTCATAGTGTAAGGATGGAGTTGTCTTCAGTTTATTATTTGATTTATTTCATTTTGCACTGAAACTTTTGTTTTGAAGGCAAATTTATAAAAATAAAGACACCTGTCAAAATGTCAGTAGGTTTTATTATTCATTACTTTTCATAGTGTAAGGACGGAGTTGTCTTATCTTTAGTTCACAACAAAAATACTTTTATATAAAGCATCATGCTACCTCGTGGTGTAGTGGTTCACTAGCCTGACTTTGGTGCCGGGAGGCGCGGGCTCAATATTTGCTGGTTGCGGTATGATTGGGGTTGCGGATGGTCTTTTGTCTCTATGTGTGCCCTATGACTGACTGGTGGACAGTCTAGGGCAGTGGTCCCCAAACTATTCCAAAAAGGGCTGCAGTGGGTGCAGGTTTTCGTTCCAACCGGTAAGAGGAAACCTTTCCACCAATCTGGTATCCTAGAAGTGCAATCAGTGGATTGCAGTCAGGTGCTTCTTTTTTCAGCAGAAACCTCATTGGTTAAACTGTTTGTGTTGGATCGGTTGGAACAAAAACCTGCACCCACAGCGGCCCTCCAGGACCGGTTTGGAGACCTCTGGTCTAGGGTGTAGTCTGCCTTTCGCCCAAAGATAGCTGGGTTAGGCTCCAGCAACCCCCGCAACCCTTTCGAGTATGGGCGGTATGGAAGATGAATGATGAAAATGAATAAAACATCATATTTTATATTCTTTATTCTTATGAAGATAACTAATTACTTTCATAATTGAATAACGAGTAAAGTAATTTATTTACTTATTCAACGAAGTTTGAAGCTTCAAATATGAAAGAAAAAAGATGTCATGTTATCGTGGTTATTATTGATATCGACTGATGCATTTCTTTAATCGTGATAATTTTTGTCATACCCATTACATCTCAAACCTCAACTTCATTGGTTCTTTTAAATGTCACTCACCTGTTACCCATTCTTCCGATATAGAGGGATTGATTTTGGAATTTTAATTGTACCGTATGTTTTGAGTTTGATTTATTTAATAAGGGACAGCACATTAATAAACATACAGTAATCCCTCGAATATTGCGGTTAAGACATGGCCGCAATAAACGAAAAACCATGAAGTAGGGTCACCCCTATTAAAAAAAAAAATCCTTCAGTGCTGAGTCCTAGTAGCAAGAGTGGCTTCTGGTTACAAGTTTCACCGTGGATGTTCACATTTTTATGAACGAGCAAGGGATTACTATATCTATATTCATGTTAATTAACATATATATGTAAATATGTAAGATTAGCTAATTTCCATCTTTAGTCCCTTGTGTAGGTTGAAGATAAACGATGATACACACACACACAAGTAGCACAGTTTTAGACAACATTGTGATCGCAATTTTGTTTGTCTAACAGCCAGGCTTTAAGTTGATTGGTGAAGAGGTTCAGAGACAGGAGTTTACATATGGAAATACGTATTGAGTTCCAGGTATGTGAGGCACGGACAGAGAAGGTGCTTTGGCTGAATGCACTCTTTTTGAAGGGAACTACACAGTCACATCTAGAGCCTATAGCCAATCTATCATTGATATAAATTAGGTGTTGCCTTATTGGACACTTTCAAATCACGTTAGATCTAGGGGTTTAAAGTACGTCATTACAGCAGTCGGTTTCATTCATGTCAGGCCACATCATTGATGAGTTATAATTGATGTACGCCAGATTCCGGTAACAAAGCAGACACTTCACCTATAAATTAGAATTGAGATTCATGTTTATGCTTTATCGTTTGTTACTACGTGAATAAGTTAAGTTTGTCATCAACAAAATTTTTGATAAACTCGGAATGTTCTTTGTATATTGTTTATATTTATTAGTTATACAATTGATGTTTAACCTTACAAGTGGGTAATGCTCAATTGGAGTAACTTATATAAACATTATAATGGATAAATCAAGGAATCGATTCTTCCTAAAACAAATACACATTATGTTCCAAAATACCCAAAATTATATTTTTCTTCTTTATCCACACTGGGCTTTTGCAGCAAAGGAAGGCCTCATTTTGTGGTAAGTCTTTTTAAAATTTCAAACATTATGCTATTTAATAGCTGACCCTTTCTTCTTACAAGTACTACGCACAGCATGTTGGCCATGATGAAAAAATAATAATAATGACTACACTTAGCCTACAAATTGCCAGGAAATTTCAGAAGAGATACATACAGCTACAGTATTTACCGACAGGTGATAATAATAATGCTGGGAAAATTGGCCCACATAATTATATAGAAACCTCCCAGCAGCCTGCACGTCAAGGGTATCTTAATGGTAAATCCAGTAACATGCTAAAGGAGTGAATTAAATGCTAAGACAATTTATTTAAAGAGACTGTAAACTAATTTTGATGATTTGTTTCTAAATACACAGAGTATGGTTGAAGATAAGTGCTGAAAACAACGGCACAAGCTAAGAACAACTGTGTTAAATCTGTAGGCAGAAAGTTTGTCTGGATTTTTGCCAGGATGTTTTTATGCAGGTTTAAAATTTCAAATGTGTTAACACGAGCTGGTTGTAATGTGGGGCCTTCTTTCTGACCCACTCCTACCAGTATTAACGCATTCCTGGTTTGTCAGGAGATTCCAGCAAGGACCAATACCACCATGCCTTCCCAAATCCTAAGATCCCACTATGCATGCACTAAAGAACATGGTATCATTATTAAACTACCAAAAAATGAGACAAAAAAATAGATTTCATTAAGAGCCACACAAACGAAGACCTATTTTACAGAAAGCAAACACGCGCACAGATTTATTAAAACAGTTTATATCACAGGTGTCAAAATCTGGCCCCCCGCCTCATTGTAAATTCTGTAATACATTCCACCGTCCTCAAAAAACTACCTACTATAGCCTTTGAAAATGATCAAAGTGTCTCACTTTTGCATGAAACGTGAGAAACACAAAAATGAAAGAAAACAATAAGAAAAGTATTTATTAATGTATTAATATGAATAACAAGCATGTAAAAATGTGTTCTATTTGTGTACAGTACAGTAAGGAAGAAGCTAACGTTAACACTCAAACATGCACGTAAACACAGGAGTAATGATATAACAGGGCCCACTTATTCATTTCATTCGCACCAATAATTTTGAAAAAAATGAACTCCGTGACGACAAACGGCAGTCAAAAGCGAATTGTTCTGGGAGGATCCAACCAGAAGTTAGGAAGGCCGCAATAATGTTTGAATTTGGGTTTAATTTATTTAATAAGGGACAGCACATATTAATGTGAATAGTTGTCTTGCAGGCCGATGACCAACTTGTCAGGCAGTAAGTCATGTGTGATATGATCAAAATATAGTATTGCTGACACAGGAGTTAGATTGTTTCTAATGAACCCAAAATTGGACAAATTGAATTTAATTCTATTTAGAGTGTTTTTTGTCTGTCGTTAAAAGACAAAATGAGAGTCGAGAGAGATTCCTTGGAATTTAAATTCTTGGACTACATTGATTGTTTTATCTTGGACAAAAACATTGAGGGTCACTGTTAGTTGTCGCTCTTCTTGAGAAGTACATATAGGCAGTCTTAGATATGTTTAAATGTAGCTGGGATTTTTCAGGCCAGTTATTCACGCTCATCATTGCATCTGTGAGTTCCTGTGCAGTGTTTTTGTCTTTCGCGTGGACATATAGAACGGCATCATCGGCATACCGTATTTTCATACCTATAGGGCGCACTTAAAAGTCTAAAATTTTCCCCAAAGTGGACGGGGCGCCCAATCAGTCGATGCGCCTTTTGTATGCACTAAATTCAAGATTCTGTAGATGTCGCTGTATGACGCTGACTGCTAGATTGTCTGGGTGCATTTCTTGCTGACGTGCAAAATTTATACAGTGGTACCTCGTCATAAGACCGCTCGTCATACAATATTCTCGTCTTACGACGAAAATTTCGATCGAATAATTCGCCCGAGATACAATCAAAATTTCGTGATGCGACCAAGCCAGGTGGCCATCAATGTTCCCTCTAAGCTGCGCGCGTGCGCAATTGCGCACTACTCTCGTCTTCTCTGCCCAGCAGCAATCATATGGCGCGCAGTAAAAAAAAATCTGAAGTTTTTTTTATTTTTTTTTATTTTTTTTAATTTATTTTATTTATTTTTTTTACCCCTTTCCCCGTGATGGCCCCGTTTAAGCGGCAGCCAGTGGCAGTAGCTCTGTCCACTCTTACGTTTTTCGTGTTTTACATGAAAAATTAGAGGGAACATTGACATGCACCTGCTTGTGGCAGGTGTGATACTGGTGTGCCAATAGCGAGCAATGATGATGTCGTGACCAGATGATTCGCCTAAAGACGTTTTGCCGACGGACGTTTGACAGACGGACAGGTCGCCGAATGAACGTTCGTTCAAACAGCGTTTAATGATTAAATACAAATACTAGTATTTGTATTTAATCATTAAACGCTGTTTTCGGCTGGATTTGACCGAATTTGAGAGCATTTTGAGCCGTTTGCCAAATGGACGTATATAGACGTTTTTTTTGCCTCCATCGCGATATCATCGCGACATTTTACCGAGGAATTCACTTCCCTGGGCTCGGTTCTAATGTCCAAAGAGCTCCAGTATTTGTATTTAATCATTAAATGCTGTTTTAGGATGGATTTGACCCAATTGCTGTCATTTTACGGCTCGGTTCTGCTACATCTGCCCGCCCAAGAGTGCTTATTCCCGGACTGCCATGCCCGCCCAAGAGTGCTTATTCCCGGGCTGGCATTGATGGTAGACTAACATTGATTTTTACTATAATTTGGACAACACCGGCGGTGGGCCGGATTAAAAATCCTAACGGGCCGTATATGGCCCGCGGGCCGAGGTTGAAAAACTTGTACACACACGATCCGGGGGTGGGGCGAGCGCGCAAATCCCGTTTCGGCGAAATCTCCGTTCGGCCGAATGAACGTTCGGCTGAATGAACGTTCGGCCGAATGAACGTTCGGCGGAACGTCCATTCGGCGACCTGCCCGTCTGTCAAACGTCCGTCGGCGAAACGTCTCTAGGCGAATCTTCCGAGTACCGATGATGTCGCTCACACTGGTACTCGGTGCGCTCAGGGAGGTTGTCTTTCTGCTCAGACCAACGAAAAATTAGAGGGAACATTGGTGGCCATGGCACTGTCTTTTTTGCATCTCTTTCGTGTATAACAATATCTACGAGCACCGCATGAGTTCTTCAGACGAGTTGCGACCAGGAAACGCACAACGCGCATGCGCGGGAAAAGGAGGGCTTTCTGGGTAATGAAGTATACTCGTGCACAACGCCGATAGGCAATGGCACTCTTTCTCAGAATAAAACTTCATTACCCACATTCAATACGTGGGTAAGCTCAGCTGTTGCATTTCCTGTTATTCTTATCTATACGAGGAGTATTATATTACTTCTCGTTCGCTGCTCATAACATCCAGCGGCACCGGCCCGCAATTCCCTCCTCGCAATATTTCCGGTCGCAACTCTCTCTCATTGGCGCCGTTCAAAGCGGTTGCGACCAGAGCCATTACAACGAGGGAGTTGCGAGTCGGTGCCCCCAATGTCCCCACGAGCAGCGGAGCGATCGCTAATATGTACTACAAGACTATTTCTCGTTGGCAAGTGGTCGTGGGTTATCCTATTGTGAGGACATTTGTGTGCATCATTTTTGGAATATTTTGAAGGCAATACAACAGCAAACAGTCCATCGATAGCGAACATGAGGGTGGAGGCGTGGCAAACCGCTAACCCGGAAAACGAAGGTAACAAAAGATTAAGACAAAACTAGAAATCAGTTTTGTGTAATGTTACATTAAACGTATGTTTTAGTGTGTCTGTATATATTAATCCGAGTTAATTTAAATTTGTTTGTTCCGTTTACGAGTGCGTTGTCGTGGAAAAAAAAACGAAGCCCCCCCGCGCCCCTTCTCTGCGTCTCTCTCTCCCCTCGGCAATATCCGCCCAATTTTAGTTAGATTAAACACATTTTATTACTATTAAACCACTAGTAATGTGTCATTTTGTTAATAGATGGGGAATTTGAAGAAATAAAAAAAAATTCCAATCCAATATCCTGTTTTTGGTGTTTTTTCAGAGGGTTGGAACAAATTAATTTGTTTTCCATTCATTTCAATGGGAAACGTCCGCTCGAGTTAGGAGAAGCTTGGCATACGATCTCAGTCTCGGAACGGATTACGATCGCATGTCGAGGTACCACTGTATAGTGAAAATGTGGACGTCCGGCAAGTCTGGCATATGAACTGCCAGCTTGCCGTCATTCCGGGAGGCTTGACGAAGGAACTACAACCATTGGACATTGCCATAAACAGAGCATTCAAAACCAAGGTGCGAACGGTTAGGGAGCAATGGATGTCCGATGGAGTACATAGACCGGCAGGTTAGGTTAGAACTTTATTTCATCCCATATTCGGGAAATTTCTTGGTTGCAGTAGCAAGACAGACACAAGACACACAAGACATTGTAGACCTAGGAAAAAAACAGGAGCCAGACACAGGAAATCCACAAGGTGGGGACCTTCTGCAGACTGAGACTGAGGTTACCCCACAGTCCCTCAGTAGTCTGGAGGTTTTAAAGATCATCTTCCTTGCCTAGATCCTCCTATGCTGTCCTATCACCTAATCAGCAGCAGCGGAGAGGCCGGTGGGGGGCTTCAAAGCACACAAGCAGCCCAGCAAGCACCGGCAGCTCCTCCATCTGACCGGGGAGAGATCTCACGCTCCCATAACAATGGTGGAATGCTCGGTCTGGAGCGTTGCCTCTTCTCCCGGCACTATCGTCCACTACTTACAGCTGATTCTGCGTGCATGACAGTGGAGGCAGGCAGTGTCGCTCGAGTTATGGGACAATATGTCAATGGATTGTGGATGACTGGGCTCATGTGTCGGCCAGCACTGTTGTTCAAGCTTTCGCCAAAGCTGGCATCATGTTCCCGGAATACCCTGGCAACAACTCTGACTGACAGTGAGATGGAGCATAGCATGAACTCGCCCACTTGGTCGAACTCTTTATATCAGATACAGAAGATGAGGAGTTTGATGGTTTTGTAGATGCTTAACTGCTTTAATTTCTATTAACGTGTGTACCTTTTATCTCAATAAAGCACTATCAAACTTAGTTTCGGTCAGGCTGTCTTTAAACATAGCAGACGCTAGCCTAGTGTCATGCAAGCACCCATTCGGCCGAAGCGCCTTATCTAAAAAAACACACGCAACTGAGATGGCGCCCTTTCAGGCGGTGAGTCCTATAGGTGTGATAATACGGTGCATATGGCAGGTGACAATTGAAGGACAACACCTTGGCAGATCATTTAGGTAAAGACTCAAGAGTTTTGGACCTAGCATGACTCCTGCGGTAGGTACCCCAAGACTGTTATTCGGTGAAGTAGATTTAGTATTTTGTATCCTGATGCACTGTAATCTTACAGTTAAGTATGATTCAATCCAATTTAGTGTGCTTGGTTGTAAGCCCAGGGCGCATAGGCTTAGCTAACAGACGTATAGATGATGCTTACTCAGTTAATGGTGTAGGCCCAGGTAACGATGTAGACTCGGCTAACTTTCTGAGTTTAGCTTGCTCCCCCTTCCTATACCGACGCTGTCTTCACCAGCCGGACCTGATAATAATCCACGATGGTCCTGCCGATCTTGCTATCTCTTTCGGTTTATTGTGTGTAAGATGGAAGTGGCTAGAAACCGTAGTGACGTGCCGGAGACCGATGTTCAATACATGCATGCGGCTGTAGTTGATGAACGAAAAACACGAAGAGTACAAAAGTAGGGAGAGCTTGAGGCAACATGCATTGGCACCGCCATCTTGAAATCAATTCAATCAAATCAATTACAAGAACAATTTCCAAATATAGCGGCCCGGTGGCGCAAATGGTTAGCGCGTCGGCCTCACAGCTCTGGGGTACTGGGTTCAAATGCAGGTGACGTCCACCTGTGTGGAGTTTGCATGTTGTCCCCGGGCCTGTATGGGTTTCCGCCGGGTACTCCGGTTTCCTCCCACATTCCAAAAACATGCATGGTAGGCTGATTGGACACTAGGTATGGGTGTGAGTGTGCATGGTTGTCCGTCTCCTTATGCCCTGCGATCGGCCGGCCACCGATTCAGGGTGTCCCCTGCCTCTGGCCCGGAGTCAGCTGGGATAGGCTCAGGCACCCCCCACAACCCTAGTGAGGATAAAGTGGTTCGGAAAATGAGATTAGATGAGAATTTCCAAATAAAATAACGCATGCAGGAAATGCATTTAAATTTAGGGGGATTTCGTAACTTGGATCTTGTTTTCGTATGTTGGGGTGGTCATTTTCATATCAAAGGGTTTCTCATCTCATTTTCTGAAACGCTTTTATCCTCATTAGGGTCGCGGGGGTGCTGGAGCCTATCCCAGCTGACTCCGGGCCAGAGGCGGGGAACACCCTGAATCAATGGCTAGCCGATTACAGGGCACAAGGAGACGGACAACCATGTACTCTCACACCCATACCTAGGGGCAATTTAGAGTGTCCAATCAGCCAACCATGGATGTTTTTTGGGAATGCGGGAGGAAACCGGAGTACCCGGAGAAAACCCACGCAGGCCCGGGGAGAACATGCAAACTCCACACCGATGGACGTGACCTGGATTTGAACCCAGGACCCCAGCCAGAGCTGGGAGGCCGACGCGCTAACCACTTGTGCCGCCGGGCCGCCCAGTCAAAGGGTTTCATAACCTGAAAATTTTGTACCTTGAGGCATTCGTTAGTAGAGGTACGACTGAACTTGCACTGAAACAATTTGGACTTCATTGTATATTGTCTTTTTTTCTGTTTTATATTTCTTAATCCAGTGTTTTACTTGATTGTGGATAATTTTAGTTTAATAAATGTTTAGAATTCTATTTGTGTGCTTTATTACAATTTTCTTACCAGAAGTTTGAGATGTTGTAGTGCCCATATTGCTTCTAATGTCAAAAGTTCTCGATTCTTTAGATGGTTCATATTACCGCAATAGTTGTCACTTTTGAACAAAAAAGAAAAAGAAAAAAAATCAAAGCGGATTTTTGCTTTATTTCATAATCAAAAATGTACAATCATTTCCTTTCTGTGTTCCGAAGGGGTCTTGCCTGGACATAGACAAATTCAAAAAAGAATTCACAGGAGCAGTACATCCAGTAAGTGCGTTCGTATCGGTCTACTTTTCACCAAGTCTGTGGGTTCAATAATAGCATGAGATACATTATGCAGGTATCAAAGCTGATATTTTAACTATCGACCGCAAGACATTCGATCGGCCTTAACAACTACAGGGATGTGCTGACATGGTAAACACTAAGAACACATCTATCAAGGCTACTCGGGTCTGGCCAGTGAGAGCCGTTTAACTACGGTAAAATGGCGACGCCCTTAGCGAGCAGAGGCAGGCGCAGGTTTTTTCACGTTTTATGCAAGATACTTTTTTTTCTTGAAATTCATTCATAGTCGTCAAAATACATTTTGATTAGCGTTTTATCTGTTTATCTTTTCTCTATTTTGAAGTAAATGACCGTACCGGCCGCATTGTCTGTCGTTATGGTGTTTCGTCTTTAACACCTTGCAGTTTCGTGCATGTCAAGTAATAATAATAATAATAATAATAATAATAAATCGGACATAGGCCCTGTCGTCATTATCAACAACACAAGTCTAATAGATGTGCATATAAACCGTGCCCTGAATTCTGTTATCATTTTTTGGGCAACAAATACGGCTTATATGTGAGAAAATATGGCAATGCATATTGATAATTTTTAAAAAGATAAAATACTTTACCATTCAACTGCATACTGAGAGAAATACGCTGAGAATCACGCTATCTTCAGAATTGTATTTTGGCTTGGTATTTCAAACATGAAAGAGGAAACATGGTAAACGAAATAGTATCAATGTTAGCAAGTGCCTGTAGTATGACTGACAGTCAACACAGATACACCTACAGCTTCTAGGTGTTGACTGGACTCTTTTTTTCTCTATTTTCTCTATTTTTAAACCCTTACTAGATGTGCTCATTATTTCAATTTACTAAAATTTATAAGATTTGTTGACAAGTCTTTAATTTCACCCAATCCAACAATTTATTCATTCTTACTTTGAATTTGCAGCCTCTTTATATATGCATTATTAATTTGAAATAGACCAATATTTTACTGACTAATCGGTCTGTGGGGGAGAATTGTCTAAACCAGTGGTCACCAAACTACGGCCCGTCAGCACATTTGGCCCGGCCCTCTGAACCATACCAGAGACGCTATTTGGCCTCCACTAAAAAAATCCTAGGCCCGGCGCTGTCAAAGAGAGAACGGAATAATGGCGAAAAAGTTAGGCAAGAGAAAAATTGATTCAGAATGCAGGGTATTTAACCTGCAGTGGACAAACGATTATTTTTTTGTTCAATGCAAAGAAAAGGCTGTTTGTCTCATCTGTCAAGAGACGGTGGCGGTGTTCAAAGAATACAATTTTCGCCGACACTATGAATCCCGTCACAAAGAAAAGTACGATAGCTTGCAAGGCCAAATACGAGCAGACAAACTCTCAAAGCTAAAAAGTGGACTACTATCTCAGCAGAATACATTTGTACGCCAAGCTCAGCTGAATCAGGCATCCGTTTGGGCCAGCTTTCGGGTTGCTAAACTGATAGCAAGCAGCGGTAAGCCTTTCACTGACGGAGAGTTTGTTAAGAAATGTATGGATGCTGTCGTGGAGGAGGTGTGTGCCGAGAAGAAAGATGCATTTAATGCCGTAAGTGTGTCGGCGAGTACAATCACCAGACGCGTTGAAGAAATCGGGAGTAATGTATATGCCCAGCTGCAGCAGAAGGCGAAAGAATTTGACTTTTTTTCATTAGCACTGGATGAAAGCACGGACGTGCAAGACAGCGCAACTGCTCATTTTTATTTGTGGCGTTAGCGCAAACTTTGAGAGAGTTATTTAGGTATTATTTATTTCATAAAGTGTTATTTATTTCCAGTTTTTTCTGTGAAGAACTCAGAGAGGGTTATTTAGTTATTATTTATTTCATTAATAGTGTTATTATTTGTTTCCTGACTTTTTTTCTGTAAAGAACCTGGAAAGGGTTTTTTGGTTATGTGTGGCTTTCTGGAAAACAATAATTTTTTTAAGCTCCCCTACGATCGTCACACTTTTTCTGTTACAAACTGACACTGGCCCCCCATCAGAGAAGGGAAAAGTTATGTGGCCCTCACAGGAAAAAGTTTGGGGACCCCTGGTCTAAACTATTATTATTAAAGGAAATGTATTCAACATTTATTCCACCAGGTAAAATCAGTTGACTAGTTTCTCATTTACAATAACCTGAGAAGTAAAGGATTAATTCAGCCTACTACTAGTTGTGTCCAGACCACCAAACAAAACATTTCTTTTCATGGTTATACACAGTCAGAACAGAATGCTACACTAAGGCTACGGGTTACAGTTAGAGTATGCCTGACTTGAAGTGATTTTGAGCATTGCTCCTTCCTTCCATCAGTCAGTCGACAACTAGCTCAACTAAAGATCAACTAGCTCTAATTGAGACCCCTAGCCCACCCTAATAATAATGTTGTACCAATCTTTTTGAAATAATTAAAACCATTTTTGGAATTTTAGTTAGGTCAAAACACTAAAAACAACTACTTTATCATAGTATGCCAGAAAGGCTTTTTATCTTTGTGATAACAAAATCTGAGATTGTCTAGGCGTTATAAAAATTTATGTTTTATTCTGCAAGTCTGTGTGCATAACTTTTGGTTAAATATTTGCACTTTTCTCATTATGATAAAAACAAAAACAAAGCACTTCAGTGTAGGCTGTTATTTGTCACTGTGGTAAAAAGTGAAGGTAGCTTGCACTCACTTCATAACAATCACTATTACTCGATTGACTATGTTCATGAGTTGTGAAGTAGCGATATTTCCCATTAGGTTTGGAAAACTTTCTCCACCCCTATTTTCTACTTCAGCTCAAGTGCAGCCGTCTCCTGGCTTGGCATGCAACCACAGAGTGGGTTACCCTGCAGCATATTCAACTGCGGAGCCCTTTGTGAACAAAGATGTTAATTGGTCCTAATCTGCCACTGGAGGCTGTTTTGGTAGCCTGACCTCACGCCCTGAAGGACACCTTGGTGTGAAATACTGAAGAGGCCATTCAAGTGCCAGAGAAAAGAGGCACATAGCATTCCAACACAATTCAATTTTCTATTTAAAAGTGAGAATGGTGGGAGGTAAGGAGGTCGGAGCTTGGATGGAGATGGGGCGCTATTGTTCAAGCAATAAATGAGAGCAACAAAGAAGCAGTAACTGCTGTGATGTGCAGTTTCAAATTCTCATCTTATCTTCAACTACAAGAAATTCCCACAACACCACTGAAAATGGGAATACTAATTGCCTCAAAATCCAGCAGTCGTGCGCGCCTTACCACCCAAAACACATTAACCATGTTGCTTACATTCAGAGAAACATCTTAATACAGTAATACCTCGAATATCGCGATTCATGTAGACCAGACATGGCCGCGATAAACAAAAAAATGGGAAATCGTATCACCCCCATTATAACTGCCACAATACGTTTTCGCGCCTATACAAAAATACAAGTACACAAGTTCAATTGTCAAAGTGTAAATTTATTAATTACAGCCAAAAGCATGCCATATGACTGGAATGTATTAATATATAAATATAATGTATATATTTAAAAATGTAACTACTTTAATTACTGTACGAACGGTGAAAATAGTTCCTCTCCGCTTGATACAAATCCAGAGCTGCCAAACACCGAAAATCGTATTTCAGACTGGGTAAAGAGAGTTTTCAGATTTTTTCCTAGTGGTGTTTAAGAGCACATATTCTAATTTTAAAGTCATTTTTTTGATAATTTTATCACTTATTAAAAAAAAGAGCTGCAAACAACACATGATTATTGAGAACTTTATTACACAAAATTTGTCTGAATGCAATCATGTCAAAATATTTGTGGCAATCAACATTTTCAATTTTAAAAAAAATAATAATGAAAGACCTACAAATTTTATACCACATGCAAATTTAATTTATTTTCTTAGTTCTATTAAATTTCTCAGTTGCACGCTTGGCCTCTTTTGACTCCCCCCTTGAATATTTCTGTTCATAGCAAGCTACATGGCCTCAAGTGTGCTTGGTCCCATTGACATCCTGAAGTTTGTCCTGACCTTCCTCACAGCACTGAAAACACGCTCACATGTGGCATTGCTGTGGGGAATCAAAAGTTTGCCCAGTGCAATCTTTGTTGTGTTAGAATTATTTGGGTTTCCAGAGCTGTCTTTTATTTCTCCTACTAGTCCCCATTGCACATCTACTCTCTCCTGTACTGTAATGTCTCCTAGCTCCTCAATCAAAGGCATCAACCTCACAGTCAGGCTTCATGTATGGGAATCTGTTGATGAAGTACCTTACACGTGTGAAGGAATTTTTTTTGATGATGCTGAGATCAGCTACCTCAGGATGTTTGAGCAATTTGTCCTTCATTGGAAATTTTTCTTTTACATATTTCACTGCAGTTTTATAAAACTTTCTCACACTTGTGCAGATGGCAGTCACTTTTTTTCAGGCATTTCTTGCTCTTTCATGTACTGACGAACGTTCTCACCAATACAAAGGCCTTCATCATTTTTCTCAAATGGAATAGTAGTAATCTTCTCATAATCCACTTTCACTTCGAACAAGTCTTTGTCACGCAAAGCAACAGTTTTCATGTTGCAATACTTAGGGTACGCAAAGAAGTCTCCTTCGGTTGATGGCGCCAAACACGGATATATAATACTGTATTCAGTCTTGAACTTTTGCAAGCTGCAATTCGTTGTATTTTTTTTGGATGGCAAAATGTCAGTATCACCGTTCTCTCGCCTTTGCTTGGAAGCCATGGCTACGATATGTGACCTAAACGGATATGACATCCGTTTAGGTCACGTGGATGTAGTTTCGATTTGTGCCATCCTCAATCAGTGAATTTTAACGGAAAAAGTTATTAAAAACAAATGTAACGTTTCGAAACGCAGATCACGTCAGACATTGCTTGATTTTTTTTCCTGTGGTTTTCATAGAAAATGCGTCTTTCGTAATTTGCTATAAACTGGCGTAGTAAACTACGGACGATTCTTAGTACAGTGGTACGAGTGCCCCGACATACGAGGAATTTGATATAGGAGTAAAATTTTGGGAAAATATTTATCTTGAGATACAAGACAAATTTTGATATATGACCATACAGCGGACGCAGGAGGCTGCTGATAAGAACATCATGGTCACTGTCTTTCTGGTCGCAACTCCCTCGTGTAATGTCTCTACGAGCACTGGGCGGAGCGTTGCATTTTTTCAGTGTTTTTCCCCGTTAGTCAGTGCGAATGGCGTATACACTACTTCTCGTTGGCAAGTGGTTGTGCGTTATCCTATTGTGAGGACATTTTCGGAATATTTTGAAGGGAATACAAAAGCAAACAACCCTCGATAGGTTGCATCTGAAAGTCAGGGTGGAGGCGGGGAAAATAGAGCCAACCCGGGAGAAAAAAGGTATCCAAATTTAAAACAAAATTAGAATTAAGTTTAGTGTAAGGTTAGATTAAACTTATTTTTGAGTGTCTGCATCGTAATCCAAGTTCATTTAAACTTGTTTATGTTGTTACGAGCGCGTTGCCGAGCAAAAAGTCCCCCCCTCTCCCCCCTCTCTCTCTGTCCGTCTCTCTCTCCCCTCCGCGAAATCCGTCTAATTTTAGTACTATTAAACATTTTAGTACTATTAAACCACTAGTTAGTTATTTGTTACTTTGTTAACAGATGGCGAATTAGAACAAATAAAAATGTTTTTCCAATCCAATATCCTGTTTTGGATGTTTTTTCAGAGGGTTGAAACAAATTAATGTGTTTTTAGTTCATTTCTATGGAAACGTTCATTTGAGTTACGAGTATATCGACATACGAGCTCAGTCCCGGAACGAATTAAGCTCGTATCTTGAGGTACCACTGTATTTGGTAGCTATGTAAATCCAGGTAAATGGGAGTTTTAGTCCATGTCCTTTGTCTTGTTGTGGCCATGATACCATAGTCCGAGTTGCCGAGACATTCGGGGGATTACTGTACTCCCCAGACTAAAGATGTCAGGTAACAAAATGACCATTGTATGTGATTAACGAATCTGTCAAAACATAACCTTTGTTCTTGTTTTTTAAAGCATGAGGACGGACGGCCGAACTTGTTGATTAAGGCTGGCTTTTCCATCCGCACACGATCCATGTGAAGCCTATTATTTTCAGTTCATTTTTCAATAAAAATGTCCGGCATCCTGTTCCAAACCTCGTTCGCCGCCGGACCACCCCAAATCATTTTCTTTATGAAAGGCAAATTTAACACATTATATAAATGTATACAGTCATACCTAGACATACAAGTGTCCCAACATACGAGAAATTTGAAATACGAAGAAAATTCAGAGCAAATTTTTGCCCCGAGATACGAGACAAATTAGAATTACGAGCATACGAGACGGTTCCCGATGCGGCTGGCAGGTGCCCGAGTATGCGAGACACTGCTTATTAGAACAGTATCGCTTTGTCTTTCTTCCCAGATCTCAGTCGCATAAAGATATCTACGAGCACCGGTCATACATTTCGCACTTTTTACGTGTTTTTTGCGTTAATCAGTGCAGAATTGTGATAAAACAATGGGTCCAAACCAAGCCAGTGCAATGAAGGGTAGTGAGAAGAAAAGATGACAATCGATATTAAGCATGAAATAATAGAAAAACATGAGTGGTATACGCGTGATTGAGCTGGCTCGCCAACATAAGATTAGAACTTACAGTGTGTGTGTGTTTGTGTAAAGTAAACTGAGTTCATTTAAGTAAAATTTAAAGTTTCTGTTATGTTACGTAGTGTCACAAAGGTGTAGCGAACCGAACGTGTTGCCGTCAAGTCTCACTCCTCCTCCGCCACACACACCGCCCTTAGCCACGACCATCTCTCTCGAAGGTAAAAAATCCATACAGTGTTGTACGTAATAATGTCATATTTTATTCCAGATCATAACCACTAGATAGGTATTTGTAATTTTGTGAACATAGGTGGTGAATTAGAACAATTTAAAAACATCTTTTTCCATTGTAATATCCTATTTTTTAGAGGGTGGGAACAAATTAAATTGTTTTTAGTTATTTTATATGGGAAAAATTTATTTGAGATACGAGTGAATTGACATATGAGGTCGGTCCCGGAACGCATTAACCACGTATATCAAAGTATTATTGTATAACCAAAACCACAAAATGTATTTTTTTTTCAAATATCTTTCAGCCCTAGTTTGAAGCCAACACAACACTGTATGAGTACCATCGTGTATGTGAGTAACCTGTGCTGAAAAAAATAAAGTTTGTATGAGAAAATTCTTTTGGCATGAGAATCTTTTCATCCGCACCGGACATCTGACACAGCGGAAGGCGACTGCAAAACAATATTTTTAAAACCATCGACAAATGGGTCATAAATGTATCTATAGTGTTAGTGTCCATAGCCTATGTTATAAGGACAGTTTTAGACCACAAAATACCGTATTTTCACGACTATAAGGCGCACATAAAAGTCTTGAATTTTCTCCAAAATAGACAGGGTGCCTTATAATCCAGTTCGCTTTATATAATGGACTAATACTAAAATTGTTATCACGATAAAATAAAATAAAACAGTCGATAGGACAACTACCGCAAGCAGCCCCCGACTCTACTATTTTCCCGTAGAAAAAGTACTGCGCAGTGACTGCTGGGATACATAGTTCTTTTGTCAATACACCCAGTATGATGGCAAGCACACTAATTTGGTGCTCGCCGTCATTTCGGCTGTATTTACACAAAAGAAATCCTGCCGCTAGACGTTGGCGTCAACAGAGCATTCAAAGCTAGACTGCGAACCGCAACATGAGATTATGGCTACGTGAGGCGTATGTCAAGCGACCGGATGTCTTTTTTCACGGCTCGCTGTCACTTTTGATTTGCGACCAAGTCACGAAAATGAAATGATGACGTGAGTACATTGTAAAATGGCTAAATAAAGTACAACCGAACTCCGTTTTACTTTCGTTGCCTTTTTAAAAAAGTGTTTTTAGCGTGTGGGTGTAGCGTGCATGTTTAAGATGGTGTATGTGTTGCCATGCCTGGCTGCGTCTATAAAAACGGTGCGTGCTTTGTGTGTTTAAAATACAGAAATAGCACTTGTTACTGACATTGCGGCTAAAAATACGATGCGCTGTATAGTCGTGAAAATACGGTAAGCTGTAGTGAGCAGTCTCTAGGAGGTTGAACACATTCGCAAATTCGGTATAGACATCAAAATAAGCCACTGTGAGCAGTTTTAAGGAGGTTTTATATATTCCCAATTTCGGAATATTTGCAGGTATGTTCTGTCCCTAACTCAGGGGCAGTAATACCAGTGGCGGTCCATGCATTTCCTAGTGACGCCTTCAGCAAAAACTATTTTATGGCTATAAAAGCTCTACTGCAGCTACTGCTGCGACACATAAAAAATAATCAATAAATCAATGCACAAAAATGGGGTAAAATCTACTTCCTAGTAGCATTTAATGATTAAATACAAATACTGGAGCTTTTCAGACATTACAACCGGGCCAGGGGGGTGATTTTCCCGGGAAAAGACACCGATGAACGTCAATGGCATACCGGCAAACATTGCCCGAAAATGGGGTAAAATACAGCCGAAAACAGCATTTATTGATTAAATATAAATACTGGAGCTTTTTAGACATCAGAACCGGGCCCAGAGTATCATTTCCCCGGGAAAAAGACAGCGATGAGCGTCGATACGTCCATATACGTCCATACGCGAAACGGCAAAAACTGCACTAAAATTGGGTATAATCCACTTCCTTGCAGCATTTAGTGATTAAATACAAATACTGGGCCTTTTCAGACATTACAACCGGGCCAGGGGGGTGATTTTCCCGGGAAAAGACAGCGATGGACGTCCATGGCGAACCCGCAAAAATTGCACTAAAATGGGGTAAAATCCACTTCCTAGCACCATTTATTGATTAAATACAAACATTGGAGCTTTTGAGATATCAGTACCGGGCCCGGAGGACGACTTTCCCCGGGAATTTCATACAATTGAAATATTATTTAGGAATATAGCCATATTTTACTCACCAAAAAAAAACTTTTTAACTGCACACAATATCCATCCTCCTTTCTTTCTTCCTTCTTTTCTATCACCATCGAAGCTAATGCTGAAAGTCCAGCCTGTCCTGTCGTATTTCTGGCATACGTTTTTATTCGATTTAGTGCTGAAAATGTTCGTTCCCGGTTGTGACAGGCTTGCTTGCTTTGGAGTTGTCCGACCTTTCTTAATGATGTCCAGCTTTTTTTTCTTGAAAAGTCCGTCTTGAAAATGGCTTTAAATCAACACAACAATATATTTGCTTGTGCAGCTTGCTCCAGATACAGTTTGGTAGCTCTGGCTAGTCCACTCTATCACTAGCCAATCATAGTTGGTGAAAGTGACGTATCCCTACGCCTGCGAGAAGGCATTGTGGTGTTGCCAACTCGAAATCTGATTGGTTAAAGCAACAGTCTTATCGACGCTTGTTTAATGCAGCAGAGCCTGCAGAACTGATTGTGAAGGCCTTGGGGCAGATTCCTGACCCTGGCAACAAATAATGGCTGAAATGTGATTGGTTAAATGCTTCAATATGAAAACACACATCTGAAAGCAGTGCAACCAGGGGGAGAAGCAATGAAAGGAAGCTAACAGACAATTTGGAATTATTTAATAAGTATTCATGGAAGAAATATAATTAGGATATTTCTTAGGCCAGCAGAGAAGGCCTTGAAGGTCCTGACGGCACACCACTGAGTAATACTGACTGTCGACTGTAATGGCCATATTTGGGTGACAAAAAAAATATAGAGAAGTTGAGTAATGAAACAGGGGATTTCTGTAGACAAGAAAATAATACAAGTAAGGCTGTTCATGTGGATTGCTTCCTGTTCTTGATATTTTTAAAAAATGGGTTATATGGCTACAAAAGAGAACTTTTCTCTATTGCTGAAAAACTAAATGTCATTTTGGCCAGTTAGAATGCAAATTAAGTAACTTTTATAGAAGTAAACAGACTTTGGTAGTGACAGTTGAGACTAATACAACAGCATTATTACTATTAATTAAATGTTCACAAAAGCTGCACTGTGCCTTTCTCTTTTCAGTACAATTCATTTAAGAATGCACCACTAAAACAAAGGCCAGCATTTCATGGACTAATAGCTTTTGTCCTATTTGACACAAGAGAGACAAAGGCCTCCAGGAAGAAAAAAAAAGACTTGGAATGATGTAAAATGTCCTGGATTTTTCATCTCAGAACTGTGACAAGTCAACAAAAAGGTCAAAAAAGCATCTTGAGCTTATGAATTAATTGCTTGAGAATTTTTTCCAAGGATGAAGATGTTATCTGCATTGAGCAATAACATAATATTCTTTTAATCGATAGACTAAGTGTACTTATTTGGCCGGCAAAAAAATATCTCATTTTCTGAACCGCATTATCCTCACTAGGGTCGTGGGGGGTGCTCAAGCCTATCCCAGCTGACTTCAGACCAGAGGAGGGGGACACCTTGAATTGGCGGCCAGCCAATCGCAGGGCACGACGAGACGGACAACCATTCACACTCACACTCATACCTAGGGTACTCCTGAAATGGGGTCGATGGAGGTTGGCAGCTCCGCAATAGTAAGGCTTATGCGCACAAGAATTGCTATTCTCATTTTCAACAATAGATGTTGGCAATGTAACATTTAATATTTGTTGGTTATGTTCTGTTTTGCAGTAAGAAAACAGCCATTACTGGATGAATTAATTCCTTATGATATTGACCCTGAAAATGTGCTTTTGATTCATACAGTATCTCAGAAATACACGTGCGATGATTTTTCTTAAGATTTTCCCTTCCAAGTAACACATTACTCCCTCCCTATTAAAACCATGAATATGAAAGTGAAAATTGTGAATCAGGAGGCGGCTTATACGCAAGAAATTGTGAAATTCAATAATTTTAAGGTAATTTTAAGGGTGCGGCTTATACGCGGGGGTGGCTTATATGCGAGGAAATTTCGTATTTTATTTTTTCATATTGGACAGCAACTTTTGTTTTGAAGGCAAATTGGTAAAATTAAGATCTCATCTCACATTTTCTGAGCTGCTTTATCCTCATTAGGTTCACGTGGGGTGCTGGAGCCTATGCCAGCCTACTCCGGGCCAGAAGCAGGGGACACCCTTAATCGGTGGCCAGCCGATCGCAGGGCACAAGGGAAAGACAACCATGCACACTCACACGTATACCTAGGGGCAATTTAGAGTTTCCAGTCAGCCTACCATGCATGTTTATGCCTGGCAAAATTTATTATTTTTATCATTATTTTTTATAGTGTAAGGAGGGAGTTGTCTTATCTGTATTGGACAACAGGACAACAAAAATACAACAATACAACAACAAAAGTCATCCTAATTTACATTCGCTTTACTTATCAAGCAAGGCAACATGGTTACTTTCATAATTGAATGACAAGGATAGTAATTTATTTGGTTATTCACGAAGTTTAAAGTTTCAAATGTGAAAGAAAAAAGACAGTTATCAATAGTGAAAATAGTTATCTTGATAATTATCGATGGACTGATTTTTTTTTTTTAAATCCAATTTCCAAGCATTCACACCCGCATTCTGTTGTCATTCACGTCAGGCATTTCCTCTGTATAGCTCTAAAGTGCTGTTTCTTTGAGTATTGAGAGTATTTTTGAGGGTCAAAAGCACTGCGAGCACACGGAAGTCAAATGCCTTGCCACTCGCCTGGGATGTTCACTCAAGCGGTCAGGGCCATACAAAAAAAAGGCGCACCGGCTGATTGGGCGCATCCAACATTTTAGAGAAAATTTTACTTTTAAGTGCGCTCTATCGGTGTGAAAATATGGTAGTATTTGATTTGTTTATTTATCGGGGAGAATTTAAGAAACTTCAAATTGTCAAACCCGCGCTTTTTAAATAGTGGGTCATCATGTTTTTTGTTTATAAATTTGGCTGTACTTGAGTGTGTCACCACATCCAGTACAATTGTTGGAAATTTTTTTGCACAAAGCTTTTTTTTTCCTTTTAAATTGGCTTTCAGTACCCAATCTGTTTTTAAAGGGGGGATAGTATAATGGCCTAAAATATCGGCTTTATATACCAACAATCTTTTTTTTAATATATATATATATATATATATATATATATATATATATATATATATATATATATATATATATATATATATATATATATATATATATATATATATATATATATATATATATATATATATATATATATATATATATATATATATATATATATATATATATATATATATCGGTCGAACTCTCGTGATGACGCTAGGTATGGGTTGCCAATCGCTCAGATTCAGAATGCATTTCCTAGATCATGGGTGAGATGTGAAAATGGCATAAATTATTGTGGACATATCTACTAATGTTCGAACCTCTGACTATTTTACAGTGATTTCTCTATGAGGCTTCATTTTATTAAATTGTCCAATTTCAATCACGATTCTCACACATACAACAAAGTAATACGCTCAAGGGCTCAGGTTTTCCTCCCGGTGGAGATTGGATATAGGGGGTTCGCAGCCTAATCCTTGTCCAGAGCACTTAGTATTTTTGGCAACAAGGGAGTTAGGAAGAGGAAAGCCATCCGCAGTACCACCAACGCAGCAGAGAGAACCTCGAGATAGAGAGCCATGGAGCCATGGTAGCTAGTCACCTGGAGGAGGGTGTCTGGTGTTGAAAAAGTAGACTTGAATAAATCTTTTTCGATGTTCTATTTAATATAATAATATTAATTTATTTGATAATATTAGTTTACATTTTAATGTCAAGTTTGTATCTGTGAAGGACTTTGGGGTCTTTTGAACATGAGGGCTAAGTAAATATGCTCCAATATTGGTTAATTGTATTTTTTAATTAAGACTGTCCATAGGCAATATTATGAGCATTGCTTCCTGTTCAAGCTGCCCTTTTGATTACTAGTTTGATGAGGCAGTCTCTCATTCTCTGAACTGCTTTATCCTCATGTGGAGGGTGCTGGAGCCCAGCTGACTTCGGGCCAGAGGCGGGGGACACGCTGAATTGGTGACCAGCAAATCGCAGGAGGAGACAAACAATGATTCATGCTCACACTCATACCTAGGGGCAATTTAGAGTTTCCAATCAGCCTACCATGCATGCCTTTGGAATGTGGGAGGAAACCAGAGTACCCAGAGAAAACCCACATGCAAACTCCACACAGGTGGACATGACCTGGATTTGAACCTAGGACCTGTGAGGCCGACGCGCTAACCACTCTCCACCGGTTTGATGAGGCAGTGACTACCTCAAATGTTCAGGCGATCGGTCACGTGATCGTGTGTATCAAGTACACTACACCGCTCGTGATCGCGTCACATGACGAAAAATTTCATTCTCCCCATTTTCACAAATATAACGACCTTCACCCATGCTTCCAAACATGTGATGCTGACCAGACGTGGATTGGTAATCCACAAATAGATTTTTTAAATAGTATATAACATTGGCTGATCGCAACACCAGAGGCTTAAAACAGCTATGCCGGGCCAAGGACTGTATTGCAGTTATCCCGACTCCCAACAATAAATCAAATTACATTATTTACAAAATAATAACATTTGAAAATAGAGAGATGAACAGAAAAATAGAGCATTGAATAGATGCTGCGTGTCGTTTCGACCTTGCTAAAGTAATCCTTTCCAGCCAGCCACCCTTAGCAATATCTTGCAATGTGGCTCAGTCGACTTGCAACGTCATATGAATAACACGAAGCTGGAAATTGTAAAACAATGAATAGAGACAAATACATAAAACAAAACTAGCCACCACTGTTGTGTGTGATGAAGCCTTTCTTTTTGTTACGGTTGTCATTTTTAATTCATTTCATCGTTAGCCTGTAGCTACATTAGCAGCAGGTAGCAAATTGATGTAATCACTTGAACGTACTTAGCCTTGGTTGGGAGATGTAATTTCTGGTCACGGCTTGAGTGTGCGTCCTCGCTGCTGCTGCCAAGCCGTTGTCCATCGCCCTGTTTGCCACTAACGTTGCCATTGCTGAGTAAAGTAGGCGACGGTCTTCCGGTCGTTTCTGCTAACTAGTGCTGCACAACACGGATGACAGCGACGGGCTGCTGCTCAAAGTCGGTCATATGACTGCCTGACGAGGCGGATGTCCCCAGAGCGAGTGAACGTCACTGAGTCTAGAAAAAAAGGAGGTTGGTGAGATTTTTTAATTATTAAGAACACAAATGAATCTGAAACTCTTGCAAAATAATTTCTAATGAGATTAAAATAATCAATATTTTTATATTTTTAAAAGAAAGTCACGCTATTTTGATTATTACGGCGCAAGATTCATTTATTCATTCATTTTCTGAACCGTTTTATCCTCACTAGGGTCGCGGGGGGTGCTGAAGCCTTTCCCAGCTGACTTTGGGTACGAGGCGGGAGACTCCCTGAATTGGTGGCCAGCCAATCGCAGGGCACGAGGAGACAAACAACCATTCACCAGAGCTGCCAACCTCTGTCGACCCCATTTCAGGAATGCCCTTGTCCCATTTCTGGAGTATTTCCGGAGTGAATGCTCATCTCATCTCATTTTCTGAACCACTTTATCCTCATTAGTGTTGTGGGAGGTGCTGGGGCCAATCCTAGCTGTCTCCAGAGGCGGGGGACACCCTTAATCGGTGGCAAGCTGATCGCAGGGCAGACAAGGAGACGGACAACCATCCACACTCACACTCACACCCACAACCACACCCACACCCAGGGGCAATTTGGAGCATCCAATCAGCCTACCATGCATGCTTTTGGAAGGTAGGAGGAAACTGGAGTACCCGTAGGAAACCCACGCAGGCAGAACACGCAAACTCCACACAGGTGGACCGACCTGGACTTGAAGCCATGACCCCCGAGCTGTGAGGCCGACGCGCTAACCACTCGCTCCACCGGGCCGCCCTCCGTAGTGAATGCGATTCACGCAAAATTGATATAAAATGTAAAAAAAATATAAGCGCTACATTAATTAAAATATTGTGGTTTTGCAAACTATTGAAAAAGTACAGCATACTGAAAATAAGTTTATCTTTCTGTTTGGGTCCTTCTATGTGCGTTTTACAGTCAGTAATTCCAACGTGTCACGCTGAAGTTGCACTTACATGTTGTGCAATGTGCAAATGTCGGTCCTTTTGGAGAAGGCGTCAACATGGGATATTTCGTCGAATAAGAAGCATTAAAGTTCTACGAGTGTCTGGATTTCTTAAAAGTTTCATCCACATTGCGATCAATTTTGCGCATATTCCGAGGAGGCATATTGGTAAGTGCTGTGTACTATGCAATCGATTCTGAATCGATTGCCACGCTGAAGTCGCACAAGACGAATCATTTGTCATAACTTGGATTATTCCCAATGCACTGTTACCGAATTCTTCCGGTTTCCAGTGCAGTTGAATCAAGATAGCAGATGCCGTGTCGATGGTGTTAATTTTGAGGCATTTAAATTGGAAATTTGGTACTTTTCCGAAATGGTTGCTTCAAAAAAATTTAAGTGACAATTTTTGGGGGGATTTGCAGAGTTTAGAGAGGTTGTCCGGAGTCCCGGAGTTTGTGTTGCATTTCCGGGTAAACTCCTGGAATTCTGGAGTACATAGTTGGCAGCTGTGATTCACGCTAACCTATACCTTGGGGCCCTTTAGATTGTGCACCCAGCTTTTGGAATGTGGGAGGAAACCGGAGTACACGGAGAAAACCCACTCAATAATGGCGGCCACCAGGTGGACGACGTCGCCCTTATCCGAAAATAGAGCGCTCTGGGCAGGTAGGACAGGCATGAGCCTCAGTGGTTGTGAACTTTTCCAGAAGTACAAGCGTCGGCCGACCTTACGCCAGACACTGTCGCTTTTATCCGAAAATAGAGTCCTCTGAGCGGACAGAATGGCTGAGAGGCTCGGTGTAGCGGACCTGAGGGTGGAATTTCCCAGAAATGTTTCAAAATGCGAGCACCGGGCAACCTTATGGCAGACGCCGTCACCCTTATCCGAAAATAGAGCGCTCTGGGCAGGTTGCATAGATGATGGCACAAAAAGCACTAGAAATCTGAAGAGGTAACCACTGCCAGGTTGAGGCTGATGGTATTCCCTCAAGAGCTCATTCAATCATTTCAGGTACATGCAAAATATAGAAAATTGATGCAACTGAAGGGCTTCAGCCTACACAAGTGAGGCTCTCATTTTAGAAATCCCTTTATTTATTATGAGTTCAAAGGGAGGTGATCCCCCAATGTGTGAACTGTAATTTACAATCACACTTCAGCACTTCATCAATAAGTTTTCAAAAAAGATTCCAATTTCTATTGGTTGCCAGCCAATCGCTGTGTAATTTTATTTCATCAACAATATTAAACCAATGATAAAAAATGATAATTAGAGTAGGGCGGCCAGGTGGGCGAATTCTGGGGTCATGAGTCATCAGATGGGTCTTCACTGTGTGGAGTTTGCAGATTCTCCCCAAACTTGCTTGGGTTTTCTCCAGGTACACTAGTTTCCTCCTAAATCCCCAGAACATGGGTGGTAGGTTAGTTGAACACTCTAAATTGCCTCTAGGTATGAATGTGAGCGTGATTGTTTGTCCGTCTTATTATGTCATGCAATTGGCTGGACACCAATTCAGGGTGTCCCCCGCCTGGTGCCCATAGTTGGCTGGGATAGGCTTTAGCACCCACCCACCCCCGTGCTGAAATCTTAGGCACAAGCAGAGAACAAGTGAGTGCTGAATCTCTGAGTTATAGGCAATTTTTGTTTTAGGAGTGGTTTAATGCCACCTGTTGTGGTCACAACTTGGAGCCCAGTTTTGTCACTTCCTTTTGTACTGATCATAGCACCATATAAGTCAAGCTTTTCCATTTGAGCAAGGAACAATACCACAATGGCTTTTAATATGCATATTACCTGGATCCCACAATGCATTTCACAACATAGTGACATTTTGTTTTAATACTGAACAATTAATAAATAAAATAGACCTCGCAACAACAGCTGTTTTTGAACCGAGTGCGCATTTTACAAAGGTTAGTTTTGTAAACTTCAAACAGAAGCAACAGGGGTCTGTGTTATTTTATCCTGGTTAATGGGACTCCCTTTCACCACCACACCACCTCGTATCAGCTGCATCTTCCTTCCCTCAACTTTTTAAAATAGCTAGGCACATCGATTCATTGTAATATGTGGATTTCATTCATTATTTTATATATTATACTAAAGATGGTAATTCACACTTTAAAACGAGCAACACAAGATCTGCAAACAATAATGCGTATTGATAATTTTAAAAGGGTAAATACAGTGTTAAAGTACTCTGTTGCAGCCTCAGAGAAACACTCAGAAACATTCTCTATTCTCCATCAAAGCTTGGATGTTTCAAACATGCACGGTTGTTTTGACAGAGGAACCATGCTAAATGCATTAGCATCAACGCTAGCAAACATCGGGATTGCGATTGACATGTGGCTGGGGCACACCTACTGAATCCTAGCACTGAGAGAAAGGCAGATTTTCAAAAGTGAATTCATGTAATTGTTTTTTTTAATTCATTCATTCATTAAGTTTGAGTTCATGACACTTTTAAGTTTGTTTTTTTGTATTTTATTTTAATTTGATCGCAATCATGTTTGCAAATGCAATTGTTCTGTAAATGGTAGGTTCGTAACTTGGTCATGGTGTGGCATCCCAATGTGCTTTTTATTATTATCAAAGTACCCACTCTCTTTGTTCTGAACACTGAGAAAGCCATCTGCATTTTCTGTACAATTCTCCCATGACCTGGGCCTCCACCACAATGCCGATGTTTGCCGGCAAGAGGCACTTTTCTCGGCCGGAAAATGTCAGCCTTCTCGTTTTGTAGTACACTTTTTCTTTTCCTAGCACTGGATGCCTTAAGATGCCGATGACCTCCAGCCTTGAAGTGCTGTGTGAGTGTCTTTGCGTCAAGTGAGTATTTTTTTTCTTTATTAATAAATATGTAAGGAATATCTAAGTATATTCCGCCTCGTGGTGTAGAGGTTCACTTGCCTGACTTTGGTGCAGGCAGGCGCGGGCTCGATTCCCTCTGTTTGTGATCGTGGATGGTCGTTTGTCTCTCTGTGCGCTCTACTACTAACTGGCTACCACTCTAGGGTGTACTAGTCTGCCTTTCGCGAGTTGGGATTGTCTCCCTCAAACCCCGGCAGCCTTACGAGGATGCGCGGTACGGAAGATGAATGAATGAATGAGTATTTGGGAACCAGTCATCCTTGTATAATGCCTCCTGAGTGAATTTAAGCCTCCGCACAGAAGCAATCACGGAACCCCGTAGAAGCAGCAGATTTCAAAATAGTAAAGCTTGGTGTAATTGAAGAATTATTGTAGTACACATACTGACTCAAACACGTATACGTACACATATACAAATATTTCCAAAGGGACCAACTAAAGAAAAATGACTTTCTGAGCACTTTCACCGCAAATTATTGTGCAAACCTGGTCAAATGCATTAAGGGTTATTCAAAAAATTGTAAAAACAACAAAAAAAAATATTTAAGTTATCAATTGCATTTTGTGAACTGCAGCTTGTGGTGCATTCACCAAGGACATAGAATCCAAATCACATGGTATATAGTGATTGATAAAGACCCTTTTGCCTTTTCAAAGTATTTTCTCTTTCATCTTTTCACTGTGTCAACAGATGAAGGACATCAATTATTAAATAAAATCACCAAAGCATTGCTCCTCACTGCATATTGCTTGAATACTTGCAATTATTATGATCTTATCAAGTGTTTATTTACTATTTTTAATAGGCATTATTTCAATCCCTCCTAAAATTTTAAAGGGCAACCAACCCCATGAATTTCAGATAACCAGTTTTCGATGTAATATTTTAAATTGGCTTTCCCTTTTACAATTCCAAAGGTGGAAGCATCTTGTGAGCGCTTACACTTTTTTCATTACTTAATGGGATTAAGTGTTTTGAAAGAAACAATGCAATACAATCAACAAGTTTTTCCCCTAAACATACAAAGACAAGAGGAGTTTTCTTCAACACATTTACGGAGTGCAATGGGCTCAGGATTTCTGTTACACGAGTGTGTTAGTTCATTAAACGGAAATCTATGGCGCAGGGGAAAAAAAGAAAAAGCGGTCACAGAAAAAAACAAGACAGGATGTGACCTCTCTTTTCCTCAGCCTTGTGCTTGAATACTGTGAGGACCATGTGATGAGAGAAAATGTGTTGGTGGTCTGCTCCTATGTAACGCTAGGAAAGCTTGCCCCCCCAACACACTCCACCATTGCCTACATACACACACACATGCACACAGCTTTACAAAACACATATCTTCATCCTAATTGGATTTAGGATGAAGCAAGAGAAAAGGTGGGGGAGTTTGGAGGGGTCAGTGGAGGGGTGTTAGGAAGCATAAATGCGACCTCCACACCCCAATCCTTTTCCGAGGGGAATTCCCAAGACAGATGTTGTTCAAACAAATGGTTTCTTTTTTTTCTCTTAAAACAATAATGTGAGCCTTAATAGTTTCTGCTCATACAAAATTTCCTCCACTGCTCACTGCTAACCAATGATTCTACATTATATAATTCTAGTGTTGTTAAATCCCAGGTTAAATAAAGCTGTGTCTACTGAAATTTGTTTATATCAGTATATTTTCCACAAAGAAAATTTGTGTAAATAAAAATGGGATTTAATTTCTTCAAAAGTTATAATTTGCAATTAAAAATTGCATTACGCTCTACTCTCACAAAATTTCTTCTTATGGGTAAACATTGTGAGGACTATCTATGTGATGTAAAATTATGCTTATTAATGGCTTGAATGCTTGGAACTTATTGACCATTTTGTATGATTTAGGAGGACTAACCAATTGCATGTTGGGCCACGTTTATGGTGGTTTACTCAACAACCATCCTGACATTTCAGGGAGAAATCAGACATTCCCCTCACACATAAAGGGGATTAAATATAGAGAAAGGTGTTTCCAAAACTGTACTCTCTTTCGAGACCTTATTCTCAAGAACCACAATGCCTTCATCATGATGTATACACACATTTCTTATATACACAAGGAAATATACATTCGATCTGTTGTCATTCATTTTTCATCTTCCGTACACCGCATCCTCCTAAGGGTGCTGGAGCCTATCCCAGCTGACTTCGGGTGAAAGGCAGACTACAGCCTACAATAGTCCCGTCAGCCGTAGGGCACACAGAGAGACAGACAGACAACCATTCACATTTACAATCATTCCTCCACTGAGCGGGAATCAATCCCACGCTTGCGCGCACCACACCATCAGGTGGTGCGAATATACATGTATTAATTTATTGGAACTTACTTGATGAGGATTAAAGATGGCCCAGATCGGAAATTGGGCCCGACCACATCATTTTTAGAGGAGCAGAATTGGGTAAAAAAAGATTGGTTTTTCGAAAACAACAATTAACAAAAATAAAATGCTATTGCTATTACAAAAAAAGCGACATATAATAGTATAATATTATATAAATATGTTTATGATACTGAAACAAACTTTGTAGAACAAAGCGAACATTTTGATTTATTGCATTGGACTATTTTTTTTAGATACATTTATTCATGAGTAGCAAATATTTCAATGTTGTCATTTCTTTGCAACCGTATTTTGTAATTATTCCACTCACTTGCAAAAACAATTTTAACCCTTTTATTTGGTTTTTAATGTTTGATGGCATTGTTGAAAAGGGGAGGGGCGGAGACATTTGGATGTGCTTTTTTCCCCTTCTTAATACATTTCCGAGGTATTGGATCGAGACTCAGTATCGGCAGAACCACAAAAGGAGGTGACTCAGACTTGACTCGCATGAAAAATATTACAATTGAATTGATTGTTAAAGAAATATCACTTTGCTTTTTATAGGCCTTATCATTGTCTTCATGCCATAAAAGTAAATACTTTATTACGTATACAATAAAAAAAACAGTTGAACTGTATTCTTAATGAAATGTCATTATTTAGATTAACTTCATCAATCGCCGATTTATTTTAATAGAAGCAGTTCTTTACGATGATCGTCATTGGTGCTAACTTTGTGTATATTGAAACACTGAAGAAAAATCAGTATCATAGTTCTGAAACCACTGTGTATTGTATAACAGTCATGGAATTCTTCATTTAACTTGATTCATAAGAAGATGAATTATAGAAAAATGGCAAAGCATGTAGCCGTACAGGTTATATATATATATATATATATATATATATATATATATATATATATATATATATATATATATATATATATATGTATATATGTATATATGTGTGTATATATATATGTGTATATATATGTATATATATATATATATATATATATATATATATATATTTATATATATATATATATATATATATATATATATATATATATATATAACCTGTACACACACATTTGGAACACACATTTTACAAATCTCACAATACAGCACCAAATAGTTTTTAACTGATTACTTAATCCATTCAGTACATTCTTTCAATCATGATTGACTTACTATACCAATAATGTAACAGTTAGAAAATTGAATAATTTACAATAAAATAACAATTTTAAAACTACATATCTCTTTTCCAGTACTTTTTTAGTACAATCATTTCACCCTTTCTCCAGGTGTGTCAGCCTAATAGCCACTGGTTTCACAAAGGAGCTAAATAGGAATCTTCAAGGTTACTAACCCATTCCCCATTTTGGTGAATATCACACAGCGAGCAGCACACTGATGGTGAAAAGCAAAGCTTTTCTTAAAGACTATACTACAAATTCACAATGGTACTGAAATCACAGACAAGAAAAATTATCAAAAGTAAAGGTTAAATACTGAGACTTGAGGACAAAAACAGCAAAGACACGGTAAAAAAAATATTCCAGTCTTCAATTACCCATTCTAAGGACAATAAGCGATTCTTCTGAATGACAATTACATCTCTTGAATATTTTTGTTCAAGACAATTTACTTACAAATGAAATTACAAGACAGCTTTAAAACCAGGTGAATGTTATTTGCTTCATCTTACATATTGCTATACAAAGCAGCGTCTCTCTCTACAGCTACTCAAGTATACTGTCTTGTTTGACTGACCCAATACAATTCAATCATATTACACTGCTAAGAATGTCTTTTATGCCAGTTGCAACCTTATGCCGGTTCCTTTGTTTTTTAATGAAGGTTTTGTTATACTCCCTTTACAAATTGTCTTTGCATGTGTTTTTTGCATCTATAATACCACAGAACATAGTGACAAGACATATGACACATTGACTAAAACAAAGACAAGTTAAGCTGAATAACAACCAAACATTTTCAGAAGAACAAGCAAGCATACTTCCACATTAAAGCATAGCTTCATTCCATAATCTTCTTGTCCATGGATTCTTTGCCATTGGTTCGCGAGTATGGCTCAAAAGCAGAAGAGCTCAGATAGCGGGCGGAGAGTTCTTGCAAATTGCCGGCTAATGAACTGGCCATGGTCAGCGGGTTCGATGACATCCGGCTGGCGACATCGCTAAGTAAGGAGGGCATGGGGAAGTTAAATAAGCTGTGAGCTGCTGCAGAGCTTTGTAGGCCTGGCACCGTCCCAGAGCTGGTAACGGCAGGCAAAGTCGGGCTGCTGCCAGCGGCTCCACTGCTACCTCCGACACCACCACTATTGTTGCTCATACCGACGGAGGGAGAGCGAAGGGCTGAGCCCAAAGTGCTACTACCGCAGTGTGGCAAGATGCCTGGTAAGCCTGAGGGTGTGAGCAGACGACCCTGCTCTAGCAGTCTGAGGACACTGCAGGTTGCTGTAGTCTCCGAAACCACTGAGCGGAGTTCTGTATCTTTCCCTTGATCTTTTTTTTGTTTTGTGCGCCGGTTCTGAAACCAAACCTTGACCTGTGAAACAAAGAAAGAGAAATATTTTATATTCATTTATTTTTTCAAATACGCAAATGAAAACATTATAGACCACCAACTCTTATCAAACTAAGCTCCACCTCAAAAATAATTTACTTCCCAAATGATACTACATACTGATTATTATTAAGATACAAGGGCATAGTGGACCCAAGTCAAAACCGAGGCAGATGTATTTTTTCTTAAAGTTGTGACATTACAAAAACATACATTAAGTGACTTGGAAACTACAAATGGTCATTTATGTTGATATTGATATTGAGAAAGGCAAATTTCTCATGTCTCACTAGTAAATCGCCAGAGTAAGTGTATTTGTCATTTCAGTAATACCCATTGTTCCATGCAAAACGTTATTGACTTAACACTGTTTAGTACGAGTCAACACCTTAATAGTTATTTTAATGTTTTAAACATGTATGGTGCTCGAAATCATAGATAAAAGGAGAATCCAAGGTCAGTATGCAATAGTATTTAGCTTTCGGTTAAACAATAGGATGTTGAGAAACAAGGACTTATTAAGGAAATGGGTGCATGATGTAGAGAGAATCGAGAGGGTAAACAGGTTTCAGCTATATATCTCAGATGAATAAAAGAGAAAGACTGCAACAGACTGAGCTGTCTTCAAGTCAGTCAACGCTTATGTGCATATGACTGACGTCACAGTTGCTAGCAAAAGCTAAGCGTTGTCTCTGCACGGATGTCATTCGCTCCTGGGCCCTTGTCACTGAGGAGATTTTTAACCACCTTGGTGACTTCAGCCCCAGAGATCGGAGAGCCACTCACAAAGTCTCTACGCTTTGCTTCCCCAAGTAAAGGCATATTGGTAGTATTGAGGAGGTCTTCAAAGTATTGCCCACTGACTCACACCATCCCGAGACAAGGTCAACAAAGGTCATATCCACTATACAAAGTGTGAAGGTTTTTCTGACATGCCCAGTGGTGGATCATAATTTCCTTGAAGCCATTCGGCAGTTGTTTTCTATGGCCTTGCCGAACTCTTACTATGCTAGGGTTTTTGCCTCAGAGAGCACCAGAGCTGTGTTTTGCTTTTCGAGCTCTCTTTAGTTTGATGAAATCCCATACTGACGGGGTCCACCAGTGATTTCCAGAAGGTCATCCACCTTGGCAAGGGAAGGCATGGAACATGTTCTACACGGACTGTCAGTAATCAAAAACGACAGCTAATCAATAGCAGAATGAAATTATGATCGTAATCGAGACTTGATTAAGTACTGTCACCGAATATGTAAAGTGCCACAAAACTGCCAGATGAATATCATACTAAACTAGAAAATAAATTGACATGAATATGAACTAAAGTAGTTTTCGTCTGCTCCAATATCTTAAATTTAGCGTTTTAGCTACAGTAAGTGTAAGAGTATGCCTACCAGTCACTCTTGTAACTCATTTCATCTCATTTTCTGAACCGCTTTATCCTCATTCGGGTCGCGGGGGTGCTGGAGCCTATCCCAGCTGTCTTCAGGCCAGAGGCAGGAGACACCCTGAATCGGTGGCCAGCCGATTGCAGGGCACAAGGACAAGGACAACCATGCACACTCACACCCATACCTGATGGCAATTTAGAGTGTCCAATCAGCCTACTATGCATGTTAATGGAATGTGGGAGGAAACCGGAGTTCCCGGATGAAACCCACGCAGGCCCAGAGAGAACATGCAAACCACACACAGTTGGACCGAACTGTATTTGAATCCAGGACCCCAGAGCTGTGAAGCTGACGCGCTAACCACTCGCCCCACTGGGCCGCCCACTCTCGTAACTGCTTTGTGAAGTTTTGGACTATACCATTAATAAGTTATAAAACACATGTATCACTTGCAAATGTTTCATTTATCCATTGATTTTCCGTGCCGCTTATCCTCAGAAGGGGGTGCTGGAGCCTATCCTAGTTAACTATGGGCAGCAGGCGGAGGACTCCCTGAATTGGTGGCCAGCCAATCGAAAGGGACAAGGAAACAGACAACAATTCATGCTCACACTATATAAGCAGTTTAGAGTGTTCAACCAGCCTACCAGAAACCCACACAAGCCCAGGAAGAACATGCAAACTCTCCACAGGAAGCTCTGGATCTGGGATCAAACCCTTGATCTCACAAATGTGGGGTTGATGCGATTTAATTAAACCAATGTTAACATCACAATAGGACAACCCAAGGAAATGCAATTTTTAAATAAATGTTAAATGGACTTGTATAACACCATTCTACCTATGTGGGAGTCAAAACGATTTGACACTAATCTATGGTTCACAGCTCTGGGGTCCTGGGTTCAAATCCAGGTCATGTTCATCTGTGTGGAGTTTGCATGTTCCTGCGTGGGTTTCCTCCGGGTACACCGGTTTCCTCCCACATTCCAAAGACATGCCTGGTAGGCTGATTGGACACTCTAAATTGCCCCTAGGTATGGGTGTGAGTGTGCATGGTTGTCCGTCTCCTTGTGCCCTGCGATCGGCTGGCCACCAATTCAGGGTGACAGCTGGGTTTGGCTCCAGCACCCCCCTAATGAGGATAAAGCGGTTCAGAAAATGAGATGAGACTATTTTATGGTAATTTATCTATTAACCACACTATCTGGAGCAATTTGGGGTTCAGTATCCTGCTCAAATATAATTAGACAATGTCACCAGGAAAGGGAATTGTACTCACAACTTCTGGGTTGGGAAACAACTACTCTATCACTGAGCCACTCCACCCAAATAATAGTTTTCCATAACAGGGGTGAGCAGCTGTCTGACCCTATATTAAAAACTACTTGCACCCTGAACCTAAAAGTGAGATGTCCCATCTTTGGCAGCAATAACTGAAATCAAATGTTTGCAATAATTGCTGACAGTCGAGTGATTTTGGACCACTCTCTTTTCAGTATTGTTTCAACACTGCCATACTTGAGATATTTCTACCATGAATTACCCCTTTAGGGTCCTGCCACAGCATTTCAAATTGTGGTAATTCTGGACTTTGACTAAGCCACTCTTAAAGCTTAAATCTGTTTTTAAGGCATTCTGAGATGGACTCAAATAGCTGTGCTAGTGGATCTGGCTTTGTAAGATTTTTCAGATCACTTTTTTTCTCATATCATCTGGAATTTCTTTGGGTTGTGAATTTTTTTTGTTCTTGGGATTTTGTAGCCTACTTCACTTTGGCTAACACAGGGGTTGTGAACAAATTAGTCACAAAGAGCCAACATTTTAAACTGAGAGTCAAAGAGCCACACCACACACTGACCTGCCAAAACAGACAGAAACACACACAAAACACACAATTAAAACCATATTATTCACCGTAACTTTCCTCCCCTCACAAAACAACAATCTAATCTACCTAATTATTTTTCAAATATAAATTATTATTTGTTTTAGATGGGCCCTGATTAATTTGAGTGTGTTTTAAGAAAGAATAAAAATAAGAGAAACATGAAACGAGGAAAAGAGCCACAGTATATTACTAAGTATGATAAGAAGCAAAGAGAATTCATTTTGGCTGGGTGACACATGCGGCTCGAGAGCCTTGTGTTTGCCACCCCTGGTCTAAAAGGCTCTACTTACGTGATTGCTTGATTCATAAACAGTTTTGGCAAAGAGGTTTGGGTGTTGCCATTGAAATTTAATCCAGATGATGAATATTCTTTTTTTGATTCATGCCTTGAATCCAATTCACTGTTCATTATCATTTAACCCACTTTAACCAGCTGAACCTAAGATTAATGGAAACACCTATATTGGATTATAAAGTAGACTTAAATAATTATTTTTTTTGTTGATAGAAATTGACATTGTGCTTTATGTATGAAATCTATTTGTGCTGAATGACCTCAAACCTATTTTGTGGGAATACAACTGTATTATGTTGCTTCAGTAATGTGGTAAAAACACACATTTACCATTCATCCAAATACACCCATACATAAAACTCATCTCATCTCATCTCTTCGTCTTCCGCTTATCCTGTTACATAAGAGTGGCGTCGTAGGAACGTATTCGGACACATGTAGGGAAGCAATCATGGTGACCATGACGTGGAGTGCTCCAACAAAACTGTAATACTTAAGGCAGGAATCCTTAGAAAATAACGAGGACTTAGACATCAAATCACAAAACCAAACCTGACCAAAAACATGGGGAAACGAGGAACATGGAACATGGTATGGTAACTTAGCATGGAGTAAACAAAGTAGCTGATCTGACAAGAAGTCACAAACACAGAGTTTAAATGGACACACAAGGGCAGATTACCAAATTACAAGCAGCTGGTTACAAGAGGAAGGGAAGCTCGCAGGGACAGAAGAGGTAAAAATCAGACACACACACATACACATAACACAAACATCCAAAACCCTAACAAGATGTGACATATTCGAAGTCGGGTCGTGGGGGCAGCAGCTTCAGCAGGGAATTCCAGACTTTCCTCTCCCCATCCACTTCATTCAGCTCTTGCGGGAGGACCGCAAGGCGTTCCGGGGCAAGCCTGTCCAAGGTCTTCCCTGTGGCCTCCTCCCGTTGAGACGTGCCTGGAAAACCTCCCCAGGCTCACCTGGCTCCTCTCGATCCAGAGGAGCAGCGGCTCTACTCCGAGCCCCTCCCAGATGACTGAGCTTCTCACCCTATCTCTAAGGGAGAGTCCAGACATCCTGCGAAGGAAACTCATTTCAGCCGCTTGTATCCGGGATCTCGTCCTTTCGGTCACGACCCCCAGCTTGTGACCATAGCTGAGGGTGGGAATGTAGACCAACCGGTGAATAGAGAGCCTTGCCTTATTGCTCAGCTCCTCCTTCACCACGATGGACCGATGCAGAGGCCGAATCACTACAGGCGCTGCACCGATCCTCCTGTCGATCTCCCGCTCCATTTTTCCCTCACTCGTGAACAAGACCCCAAGATACTTAAACTTCTTCACCTGTGGAAGGACCTTATCCCTGAGGGCATGCAACTTTTCTGACTGAGAACCATGGTCTCAGATTTGAAGGTGCTGATTCTCATCCCGACCCTTTCACACTTAGGTGCAAATCGTCCCAGCGATAATTGGAGCTCACAGACTGATGAAGCCAACAGAACCACATCATCTGCAAAAAGCAGGGATGTAATACTGAGGCCACTAAACCAGACCCCCTCAATGCCACGGCTGCGCCTATATATTCTGACCATAAAAGTTATGAACAGAATCGGTGACATAGGGCAGCCCTGGCGGAGTCCAACACCCACTGGAAACGGATTCGACTTCCAGGTACGCAGACCATACTTTGACACCAGTCATATAGGGACGGACACCGCGTATCAGGGGTTCCGGAACCCTATACTCCCAGAGTACCCCCACAAGACTCCCCAGGGGACACGGTCGAACGCCTTCTCCAAGTCCACAAAGCACATGTACACTGGTTGGGCAAACTTCCATGCCTCCCCGAAGGACCCTGCTGAGGGTGTAGAGCTGATGCACTGTTCCACCGCCAGGATAAAAAACACACTGCTACTCCTCCCTCCTCTCCAGTACTCTCCAAGAACACACCCTCCGGTTCCCCTTTTTAAAAAGTGGAACCACCACCCTGGTCTGCCAATCCAGAGGCACTGTCCCAAATGTCCAAGCGATGCCGCTTGCCCACCCGGTACCCATTAGCTGTCCCCGGAGTCCTGTGGGCCAAAAAGGCCCGATTGTACTCATTTTTCAGCCTGATGGCATCTCTTACTGCTGGTGTCCACCAGTGGATTCTGGGATTCCCGCCATCATAGGCACCAACCACCTTGCAGCTCTAGTCTTACACCTCAGGAATAGAAGCGCGGAACATGGGCAACTCAAACTCAATGTCCCCCGCCTCTTTCCGGACATGTGAGAAGCTCTGTCAGAGGTGGGAATTGAAACTCCTTCTGACAGGGGACTCCACCAGGCATTTCCAGCAGACCCTCACTAAACGTTTGGGTCTCCCGGGCCACACGGACATCCGCCCCACCATCAGAGCCAACTCAGCACCAGGTGATGATCGGTTGACAGCTCCGCCACTCTCTTTACCCGAGTGTCCAAGAAATGCGGCCGCAGGTCCGATGACACGACCACAAAGTCGATCATCGAACTGCGGCCTAGGGTGTCCTGATACCAACTGCACATATGGACCCCCTTATGCTTGAACATGGTGTTCATTATTGTCAGTCCACGATGAGCGCATAAATCTAACAATAGAACACCACTTGGGTTCCGATCAGGGGGGCGTTATTCCCAATCACTCCACTCCAGGTCTCACTGTCATATACCACGTGAGCATTGAAGTCCCCCAGCAGAGCAAGGGAGTCGCCCAAAGGAAAACTCACCAGCACCCCTTCCAAGGACTCCATAAAGGGTGGGTACTCTAAACTGCTGTTTGTTGCATAGGCACAAACAACAGTAAGGTCCCGTCCCCCGACTCAAAGATGGAGGGATGCTACCATCTCGTCTACCAGGGTAAACCCCAACATACAGGTATCGAGCCGGGGGGAAAATAAATATGCCCACACATGTTCGGCGCCTCTCACCGTGAGCGACTCCAGAGTGGAAGAGTGTCCAACCCCCCTTCGATTGCAGTGGTACCAAGCTGTGCATAGAGGAGAGCCCGACTACATCACGCCAAAATTTCTCGACCTAACGCACTAGCTCGGGCTATTATCCAACCAGACAAGAGACATTCCACATCCCAAGAGCCAGTTTCTGCAGCCAGGGATCGGACCGCCAAGGATCCCTCCTTCGGCTTCCGCCCAGCTTTCGACGCACCCGACCTCTTTGGCACCTCTCATAGGTGGTGAGCCCATCTGAGGAGGAACCCATGTCTCTTCTGGCTGTGCACGGCCGGGCCCCATGGGTGTAGGCCCGGCCATCAGATGCTCGTCACCGTGCACCTCCTCCAGGCGTGGCTCCAGAGTGAGGCCCCGGTGACCGGTGTCCGGGCGAGGGAATCCGTTGTTCATTGGTCTTTCTCATCATAAGGGATCTTTTGAGCCATTCTTTGTCTGGTCCCTCACTTGAGACCAGTTTGCCATGGGTGACCCTACTAGAGGCACAAGGCAACCAAGCACCAAGGATCACTGGGACACAAACCCCACCAACACGTTAAGGTGATGACTCATCGGGGGAATAAAACATCAGACAAATATTAAAAATGATAATAATAAGTAAAAATACAAATAAAAGAATATATTTTCAGCCGATCGCAGGGCACAAAGAGACGGACAACCATGCACACACACCCATACCTAATGGAAATTTAGAGTGTCCAATCAGCCTATCAGGCATGTTTTTGGAATGTGGGAGGAAACCGGAGTACCCGGATGAAACCCACGCAGGCCTAGAGAGAACATGCAAACTCCACACAAATGGACATGACCTGGATTTGAACCCAGGACCCCAGAGCTGTGAGGCCGACGCGCTAACCACTCGCTCCAGCGGGCCGCCCATCTTTTATTATCTTTAAGATAATTACTTTGTTAAAAGAAACAGAACAAATGACAACTGTAGTACAATGATCCACGAAATGTACTACTTGATTAAGTGTGCCTCATGTATGTATGAAAATAACCTTGCTCAGTGGTGGTACACATTATAATGGTGAGTCTTTAATTCTGAAAAATACATTTATATTTTCAATTATTATTTATTTATTTATATTTTCAATTATTTATTTATTCATGTATTTATTATTGATTACTTGAAGGAGCTATCAATGACACTGAGTTTGGAGGTTTAAATGTCTTTGGAATATGCTGGATTTAAGTGGTTTATTTTATTTGGGTTAGAGCTAATGATTAAAAAACAAACTTTTAAATAAACTATAAAAATTAATGCTGTTGTTTCTTGATTACCTTGCTGATGTGCGATCCAATCTAAATGAACCCAAGACGTTAGGAGGAAATAAAAATGTCAAATTGCTCATATTTTACTTTTTATCCTTACAAAATAATGTTCAAATTAAATTGGACCATTTGGTGTAAACAAAGTTGGCTTATAAATAGAGAAACCATTGGTCACGTAAAAAAAAATTATGTTTTAGTGTTTTTTGTGGATTACACGTAAAAAAAAGATGAGAATAAAAAGAATTGATTTTTGTCAAAGCATGTAAGTTCAATTTAACCAAATGCGAATTTAATAACACCATTCGTTCCCTGAGAGCTGACACACAAAAAAAATAGTTTAAGTCTTACTCGTTGTTTTTTTGCTTGTAGTGAATGTGAGAAAACACATTAAAGTATATTATTGGAGCATTATGAATCATACAAAGCAAACACATTCAAATATGATAACATCACACTCTAAAGGTACATAAGTACATGTGTCAGATATTTTTAGAATTAATGTTGTAAATACAAGAAATCCCCTCAAAAATTCTTATTTATGACAATGGATTGAAATTGTGTGAAACGGTTGACCTGCAGACCTCTGCAAAAAGACAACCTCAGCCTTGCTCAAAGCTACCATATATTAGCAACAGAGACCGTTATCCAATTCTGAGTCATTGGACAAAAATCAACATAAGCTTTAAATTTGCTAAAGTCAAGGAGCGTCTGGAGTGATTTCTTCCAATCCCAATCTGAATGTGCTACTATTTTGAAATATGGTGTCAAACCCAAGAGTGCAAATGTAGTTCATCTATGGTGCTGACCTCTCCCACATGTAAGTGGAGAATGTCCTCAATATGGTTCATGGTGACTTTTATCACTGCTGCTTCCAGTTGTAATCAAGTTTGCTATATTCATTGTGTAATCTGAAGAGCAGGATATTATTATATGGGCAAATGTTCACTCTAAACTTTATGCACGGCAGGTTTCTATGTCCGAATCTTTGCAGATTTGTACTAATTTAGAATTAAAAATAGAAATACATAGGTATATCGATATTTTGCACAATACTGTGCATCTGCAAAATCCCAGAAAAACAAGATGACATTAATTTTGCTCTATTCAGATTGATCATGAGATGAAATAGAATGCTGAATATGGCAGCCTTCTTAAAAACTGCACAGCGTGCTTGCCAAGGGAGGCTCAACCGTGAGGTTTATCACACTTCGGCATTATCATTGATTTAGAAAAGAAGAGCACTTAGATTTCAGTCAAAAATTCAAAGTTGATTCGCTAAATTCTATTTCCCTAGAATGATGAATTGAAACCAGATAAAACAGTAACTGAAAATATAGAATGAAGACCTGTTAAAATGATAATGGCTTGTAGTTATTTACTGTGCACCGTATTAATGCCCCCACTCTCACCATAAAAGCAAGTTATAAAAGACATAACCACGACAAATGAACAAAATGCAATATATAGCAAAAAATAAATTATTTTAAATATTTATTATTTGCAGGAATATTATCAGAAATATTAAAAATTCTTGCTTTGTAATTTTGTGGTTTTCTGTGGTGCCATTTCTTTCAATTTCCAGACATCAGATGAGACTTAACACACTGAATAAATACAGCGCCAATTGGAGAACTATTGAAAATCCATTGTATTTAGTATTATTGAAATGTGTTGCACCTTGTATTTAAATCACTAAACTGCACACAATGATGAAATGAAACAAAATTCTATCAAGAAATGTCATCACAATTAGTCTAACATTTTATATCCATCTAAACCAAAAAATATAGCTTCACATTTCACTGAATTAATTCGACTTCCCAAAATCATTGACTTAATTTATACTCCAGAAACTGTAACTGGAGCTAACTAAACAATGTTATTTTAAACTGATTAATTGTTTGTTTGTTTGTTTTTTATGTCTGGGGAAAGGCAGAGTAAAAATGAACACCTACCTGAGTTTCAGATAGATTAAGCTGGCGGGCGAGTTCAGTTCGCTCCCTTCCCACAACATACTGACACCTCTGAAACTCCATTTCTAACCTGTAGAGCTGCTCTGCGGTGAATGAGGTGCGGGTTCTTTTGGGCCGGTCCAAATCCAAGCCCTTTGGTAGGATAATCTCTCTGATTGAGCCTTTTGCATCTGAAACAATGATCACAAAGCGGACTAACACATTGATTTGCAGTGTGACACAAAGACAAGCATCATTTCAAGAAATAATATTAGTTTTATAACATAAGTTTATATATATATACACAAGTTTATATTATATATATATATATATATATATATATATATATATATATATATATATATATATATATATATATATATATATATATATATATATATATATATATATATTACAAATGTGCAAATCCTCCTTTATTGAGTGACTAACTGACATCAATCAGATATTGCATAATCTTCAGTAGAAATTGAATTGAGAGTACCATATTAAGTAACATATTTTAGAGACAAAGTCCAAACAAGACAGCTCATTGTTAAACAAATTAGTCGTTTGAACGAGTGACCGATAATTTATTTATAACAACTGAACATCTTTCAAAGATAGTATTGCATTTAATTCCCAACAATTTTTAGATTTGAGGTGCTGTTTATTAAATACAAAAAATGTAAAAAATAAGAACAAACAACAAAGCATGTTAAAAATACAATAGCTGTGTCCCTCGCTGAATTTAGAATATTTTGGTTTTATTTCACTGGCCATTTAAGGAAAGGTGCAGAGAGAATGTATTTGTTTAATCTTCTTCTTTAAACAAATAAAAAAAACATTTTGCGATACAATTATGTAAATAATAAAATATTAAGATTAAGTTCATCCATATTCTAATGCTATTGTACAATATTCATTTTTATTACATTATTTATTATAGGCATTTAATCTTTTAATAACAATAATATCTTCACCAACATTAAGAATAATCCCTAAGTATAAATGTAAATTAATTTATTTATTTATTTAGTTGTAAACAAAATCATTCTTCCATACTGTCTGTCCTAATTTTGGTAAAAATATAGGTATTTAAAACCTGAATAATACTTTAATTTTTTGCACCCCATCCACAAACACACACACACACACACACACACACACACATGCGCACACATGCTCACTCAAAGTTTAAAGCAGCAGTTGTTAGCTAAATAGTTAAAGAACTTACATTAATTTGTACTTTAAAAAAAATGCAAGGAATAACAAAAGCAAATATTTGTTTTAGTTCTGTTTCTGACAGTTCAAATTTAAAAAACAAAACAAATCACAACTATTGCCAAAATAAAATGCCAATGTATCCATTATAGATTTCAGTAACTTTGAAATTTATCATAAAAAAGGAGCATTATTGTCACGTGTCCGGATTACGTTGGATCATCGCTAATTAAGAGCGCCAGATTTACCTCGCACAAGTATTCTCCGACAGTAGTCAGGATCTCCGGCGCTTCCCCTGTTTTTCTCGCAGTTTTCCACTGTCCCAGAGGAGGAAAAAGAGCTCTGTTGCTCCTTCAGAAAGCTTTTAGACAAGGTGCCCTGTGAGTCTTTTCCGTCTTTGCCCTCCTTAAGTCCATTCTTCAGCACCATTCCTTCCGTGTCTTGGTTGTACCTCACGTCCATACTCAATTCTTGGACCTGCAGCGTGTTCACCCCCTTTGTCCCGTGTGAAAAAAGAAAGGGATTTCAAGTGAACACAGCGAAACAGATCATCTAACCAGTTTGGGTTTAGTTACAATACACCACCTTTCAGCAAGGTAACGTCAGCTATCTAATGTTGGAATACTTCTGCCACCAAACTGACGAAACCCAATTATCACTGACCAACTCCCTTGTCCAATGATCTTGGTCGTCTCAGTGAAACTCGATGATAATTCAAAGCCCCCCTTTCCTTGTTACAAAGACATCAGGCTGATAGATAAGATACTCATAATCAGAGCCATGGATTAACTCTCGGTGTTTCATCTGATTGCGGTAATTGTGTTGCCTCCAAATTTGCGTAACCTTGTGAAGACGCTAAATTGTTTAGGAAAATTGACCGGATCTTGATGAATCCTCTCCGTTTGCCTGCTGTCAGTCCGGGCAATCACGAGAAATGATTGGTCTAGCACGCTTCCCTGAGCCTTCATGTGAACATACACAGTCGCAGAGATGTGACTCCTCCAAACCGAGTAAAAGTTCCTGCTTGCTTCATTCTTTCACCTTCAAAATGAAGCAGACTTCTTCTCCTCAGCTTTACTAGGCACAATCTGATTGGTGTCAAGCGTCAGTAAAGTTTGACTCAATTTTTCTTTGGCTGACGTCCTGTAATACTCAGATCTACCGCTATTTTGAGCGGGACTTGCAGAGAATTATCCAGAGGGAAGGAAGTGAGAGAGAAAAGACGATGAGAGAGGAAACATATTTCGGATGAAATCCAAGTTCATTCAAATCATAAAGACAAGTGACGCCGAGATTTCTGTTAGACGCTTTTAGTTGGTATTTTCCCTGTTGCCCATGAAGAACTACCCAGCCTGATTGTAGACATTGCATCTTCCTGAAAGCTGATGACTGAACCCCACAAACTAACTTAAATTCTCTTGATCTTGTCCTACGTATTTCCAAGATGCCAAAAAAGGAACAACACTTGTCATTACCGCTTAGGCTGCCTACACTCTCTCACACATGCATACCACTGGAATGGCCCCTTCCCCTCTTCACTACTCGCCTTCCAGCCCACTAACCACCCACCCAAGCACCAATTCATAGCTATTTTAATTGTCAGTGCAACAATATCTCTGAACACAGCAGTGGCCAGTAATCCAATAAGACCATTGATTAGGCTACAAAGATTCAATTCAATCCAGTGGCCTACTGCAAGGAACATTCTCTGCTCCTTCTTGTCACCTTAGCTGGCCAGAAGCCCCCTTCAAGCTGCTCCCCTCCCTGAGTGCCATTCATTTCTTTATGAGAAACAGAGAGGGAAAGGAGTGAAAGATGGCAATTATCTAATTGGACTATTAACAGACAATTCTGTGAGTGTGCCTGCCCGGCAGCAGTCTCCGGGTGGTTTTAAGGGCTGCATGTTGAAATAACTTTATTCGCTGAATGTTGGGGGGGTTGGGGGGAATTTCTGCCTAGATTGGGGCATGAGCCATTGTTAAGGGAAGGTAAAAAGGAGGCTAAAAAGGCTCCTACTAGGGAAACGAGGCTTCTCAAGCTGCAGAGCACAGCCTCAGCCTGGGAAATAGATTGAGGCTGCAGCATCTTGGCCTCTCAGCGACAACAATGACCAGACTGGTGTGCAACTTTACTTGCCCATCACTTGCCCAGTAGACATTAGGGAGACTATTTACTGGCCTGTGAATATATATCCCAATGATGCTATTCGATCATCAAGCCCTTAGACTGGGAAAGATAGCATACTTCTTCAGTGAAAGCCTTAGTGAAAGGATACAAAGTATATAAGGTACAGAAAAAGCTAAGCATGCTACTTGGAACATATTAAATGTGCTTGCATTAAAGGTCGGTGTAATATAATTTAGTTCAAATAATTAAACAAAGGCTTATAACCAGCTACTGGTGACATGTAAAACTATTGGGGTAGATTCTAAAGTTTTTATCATACTTACCAAAATATATGTGCATTCTGGATTAAGTCAAAGTAACATTTTTGTCGCATCCTACAGCATTTATCCAGACATGACTCCAATTCCAACACAAATATGTGTATTTACAGTTCCACTCATTGATTTACATACTCTGGCACAGTTTGAGAAAATGAGTAACATCGTTCTTGAAACAATTTCGGGTGTAACAAGTATTTTTTTTTAATAATGGGATGCATATGGATTTTGAAGGGACTTCATTTCATAGCAATTAAGGCAGTGTTTCCCAACATTTTTTGGAGCTGCGGCACACCTTTTGCATTGAAAAAAATGTCAAGGTACAGCACGAGCTAAAATTCTTCCAATTTAAATCTGTCCCCTAAATTAACAATGTAAAGCCGTTCTCATCAAAGTTTTATCTACAGGAATCAAATAAATCGCCCAAATTAATCCAAAATGGAATTTATCAAACCAATTTTATATCACCAACGTTGATGTTCCCGATCCTGAACAACTTCTGGTTCAAGAGATGTAAAAATAGCTAATGTAACGCTTTTAATCTCATAATTGTATGACTTTTAGTCCCAATTTTACTGAAATCTCCTAATATTACGTGAAAAGCAATGTTGTGCTCACACCAAAAGTTGATGCCCCAGAAACCAAAAAATGCCTGGTTCACCTATAAAGAAAACAAGAAAATGACTTACATCTCGAAAAATTATGATTTCTTTTACTCTCAATATTACTTACATCTCCTAACATTACACATAGAGCCGTTTTGAGCTCACACAGACTTAACGCTGACAAAAGTTGAAGCCCATGAAGCCAAAAAACTTCTGGTTCACATTACATAACATAAGCAACAAAATGAGTTAAATCTCATTGTATTATGAGTTGAATCTTGTAATAGTACAATCTATCATTTAATGTTCCTTATATTTTATTTTAATCTCGTAATAGTTTAATTTTATTCTCATAATATTAAGATTTTTCTCTCTGAAAATTACAATGTATGACTTCTAATTTCCCGCGGCACACCTGACCATCTCTAACGGCACACTAGTGTGCCGTGGCACAGTGGTTGGGAAACACTGCTCTAATATTGCAGAATTGTAACAGGTCTGCACAGAACAGTGGGCCAAAATTCCCCCAAAGCGTTGTGAAAGACTCATCACAAATTATCGTAAACGCTTGATTTCAGTTATTGTTGCCAAAGGTGGCACAACCCGTTATTAGGTTCAGGGGGCAATCACTTTTTCACAGAGGGCCAGACAAGTTTGTAAAAAAAATTCTGCCTTGGTAAAAACATCATTTACAAACTGCATTTTCTATTTCCTTGGGTTGTCACCGTGTCACCCCAAAATTGGTTTGATGATCTGAAACCTTGGTGTGTGATGAATATGCAAAAAACACAGAAATCAGGAAGGGGGCAAATACTTTTACATGGCACTGTATATGGTTGGTCGACCTTACCGTTCTGAGATGGAGGGTATGATCCCAGGTTCGGCCCTTCCTCTATGAAGTTCGCATGTTCTCCCCAGGCTTGCGTGGGTTTTATCCAGGTACTTTGGTTTCCTCCCACATCACAAAAACATGCAGTGTAGGTTGGTTGAACAGTCTAAATTGCCCTTATGTATGAGTGTAAGCGTATATGGTTATTCGTCTCTTTGTGCCCTGAGATTGGCTGGCCATCAACGCAGGATGTCCCCCTTTGGTGTCCATAGTTTGTTGGGATAGGCTCCAGCATCCCCGTGACCTATGTGCACAATAGCTCAATACCATTGAACATTATTATGTATTCAATATAGAGTGGATTTAAAGTGTGTTCCAAAAGCCTAATATTATACTGCAATTAGTGCAAGTGTGAGAAGTTTTATGGCATCCCAATACATTAAAGTGTCTTTTTTAAATAACGTTTAATTACACGTTTCTCGACACACCATATACATGGGTGAAGAAATGGTACTGCAATCTTTTGGCAAAGAAAGTCGATATCTGAGAGTTTGCTTGGAACATTTCGTGCTAGGCGTTCACATTATTAGATTATTTAGAGAATTATTGCTTAGTTTTGCATTTTTCAAATAATTCAAGTAAAATATAATGATGCTTGAAATAGATACGTATAACCCATTAAAAATGTGTACACCAAGCATCCATTCTTTGACGTGCTTACTTCATTTCTGAATCAGGATTTTAACCTGGAGTATATGGGTACTATTTATACTGCACTGCAACTTTAGAAGTGTTATTCTGTGAACATGTACTACTTGAAATCAGGCATAAAAATTAAACGGCCAAGAAAAAGCTGGTAGTATTAAAGTCTTCAGTAGGAGTAATCTTATAAATGAACAAAAAGAATGCATCGCCAATGGGTTTAAAAGGAAATGGAGTGCTCTCAAATGGTGAACTAAGAAGTAAACTCGTGAAACAAATGGTGCTGTATTCACAAAGCTTTTAGAATTCTTGCTTTTGTTGCGGCCGCACTTTAGTGAACAAGACAACAGACAATCACGATGTAACTGTTGCAGCATTTAAAGAAGTGCTCAAATTACACCTGTGACAATAACTACTGCAAGGTGCCATCTGTGGGACAAAAGAGTGTCACCTAAAACTATTCAGAGAAAGCATACAAGGGGGGGGGGGGGGGGGGGATTGGTTACTGTTCGGGCTTTGTATTCGATTTTACGCTGTACATTCTTGACAAAAGCTGATTAGTACAACAACGATTGAGATCCGTTCAATGGCCTAACTAGATGCAGTAAACATTGGTCAGAGAAATACATATAAGCCGATTGCAAGCCACTTTAGAAAGCGATCTTTGTTGTTTTTGCTTTGGATCAATAAAACTTTGCCCACCATTCCACTTGAAACAAAGTATTATAAAAAAGGGATATTTTAACAGAGAGTGAGGGTTATGTAGAAGTAAAGAATTGGAAACGAGGACATTGAATAAGAACACTCAATTTAACTGTTCACTATAATTCAGTACCAAACAAAATAGAACATTTAGTCCAAAAATTATATTTGAGTTAGATCATAGATAGATTTCATTCCACAATCGTTTTGCTAGCACATGGATGCCGCCTTTATTGGTGTATTTGCAGGACATTGGCTCGCCAGAAATGAAACCAGTGACTTTAATGGGAGTTGTCAGTGGCAACATACTGTAAATTCATTCATTCATCTTCAATACCATCCATCCTTGAAACCGTTGCCAGGATTGCTGGGGCCTAACCCAGCTGTCTTCGGGCGAAAGGCGGACTACACCCTAGACTGGTCGCCAGTCAGCTGTAGGGGACACAGAGAGAAAAACGCCACCGCACCGAAGTCAGGCGAGTGAACCTCTACACCACCAGGCGGCTTCATACTGTAAATATGCAGCCTAAATAAACACACATTGCAACTTAGCATGATTATTAGCTCATCTGTCAAAACCGCTTAGAATTGCAGACACCGCTAATTTGAGGTGCAAAAAAGCTAGTTATGAATGCCACAATTTTTAAACACGGAACTAACAGCATTATGGATTCTTGCACTGCTAAAAAAAAGAAATAAAAATAATTACAAAAAAACAACATTAGAATCAGAGACCGGAATTCAAGCTCCACCACAGCTGAAAACATGCCATTTAGAGGGTTCAAGAACAGCTTGCTCTCTTACTGTGGAAAATAATCAGAACATTTCTAAACATAAAGAAAGCCTGTGAATGTAATCATTCATCTTGAGTTACTATGTTGTCACAGAATTCACAGCTCTCCAAGGCCTGCACTCTCTACAGAAATCTACCTTGTATTACAGAACCTAAAAGGATTTTCCAACAAAGTATTAAGTAGCACTGAGCCTTAATAATGCAACCACAGAGAGCCAACTTACAGTATTCCATTCAAGTTGGTGCTAATAAAAGTTATACTGGTAGCAAATATTTCACCTTTTCTGTGACGTGTTAAAAGTTTTTATGTGTGTGTGTGCGTGTGTGTGTGTGCGTGTGCGTGTGCGTGTGCGTGTGCGTGTGCGCGTGTGCGCGTGTGCGCGTGTGCGTGTGCGCGTGTGCGTGTGTGCGTGTGTGCGTGTCCGTGCGCGTGCGTGTGCGTATGTACGTGGAGGTCTCTGTGCATGTGTCATCTCCAGCTTTATGTCTTCACACTGGTAATAAAAAAGGTCATACAATAAAGACAACCCATGGTACCAGCTTCTGGCTAATCCTGGGCGATATGACAAAAATTGATTCATTCCCTTCATTTGTTCATTTGTTCATTTGTTCATTTGTCCGTTCGTCCGTTCGTTCGTTCGTCCGTCCGTCCGTCCGTCCGTCCGTTCGTCCGTTCGTCCATTAGTCCATTCGTTTGATCGTTCATTCATTCATTCTGAACCGCATTATCCTCACTAGGGTCGCTGAGGGTGCTGGAGCCTATCCCAGCTGACTTTCGGGTACAAGGAGGGGGACATGCTGAATTGGTGGCCAACCGATCGCCCAGGGCATGAGGAGACAGACAACAATTCACGCTCACGCTCATACCTAGGGGCAATTTAGAGTGTCCAACCAACCTACCATGCATGTCTTTGGAATGCGGGAGGAAACCCACACATGCCCGGGGCGAACATGCAAACTCCACACATGTGGACTTGATGATCACAGTGAAATTCAAAAGTTTTTGATATATATATATATATATATATATATATATATATATATATATATATATATATATATATATATATATATATATATATATATATATATATATATATATATATATATATATATATATATATATATATATATATATATATATATATATATATATCGGCGGGGGCGACCCAGTGGATGATATATATATATATATAAAAACATTTGAATTTCACTGTGATCAGCTTTCTTATTGAAATACCAATCAAAATACTGTAAAAAAGGAGTCCTTGGACCAATATTTATTTTTTCCTGTCCAAATATAAAATGTGAATGTGAGTTTAATGAACCAAACTGCATAAAAGGCTTAAGTCTCTCTAATTGCTGAACTCCTGACAATTTTTTATTGCCAGTATGCAATGATGTGTAATGCCAACAGTTAACAAAAAGGATTTTCAGGATACTGTAGTGCATCATTCATCATGATGATGTTTTTATGATCTAAATATCATTAGATTTAAGAAATTTTACCAAAGGACAATTTCCCTGTCTCAAGGACAGGGTACAATCTACTATTTTTACTCAAATAGAGTTGTAGCTTTTTACCATGTGGGCACAATATTACTGCTTCGTTTTCAGCCACTTATTTAATGTCTAAACATGTCTGCTGAATAGTTCTCCATAAGAGAAAAACAGCCCAATTTTTTTTTAAATGAGCTGACAAGAGCTTATTTTAACCAAGTTACTTGTTTGGCATTGTGAAGACTGCACTAATAACAGTATATAAGAACACTGCCAAAATGCTGTGTTACATTCAATAAAATAATGTGATGAAAAATTATAAAATTTGTTCACTCTGGATTTAATTGGATTGGATTTTTCACATTTTACCCTGCTATTTCATTACATTTAGTCAACTTCAAGTGTAATATAAATGCAAAATGTTATTGCAGCACAAACAAAAAAGACTAACTACACTTTGAGCCGCCTATCCCAGATGTCTTTTTTAATTTACTTATTATACTGTGATTTTATAATGACTTATGACTTACAAATTATTATAAAATCACAATATAATAACATTCCTTCATTTCATTCATTCATAAGTTATGAATGATAAATGATTATTCACGATAGCTAATCCTGCTGGAAATCAGGAAGCTGAAGGAACACAAAAGTCTTTAGTGCCCTCATGTGGTCAAAAGAGTTAGTGTAGTTTCAATGCACAATAATTTAATCTGTAATTCACATTTATTTATCGAAGCCAATAATTGTGTTCAATTGATTTCATTTTGAGAACCACAAAATTTATGTATTAATAAAAACTTGATATGCTATCATAGAAGATATAATTACTGTAAATGCACTTAAATTAGGGTAGGCTCTACGGTCTACCTGAGCCACCCATGATAGAATAGACGTGTAGTACTTTAACTTGACAACATGCGTTGAGTTCAATATGAATGCAAGAGTGTTCAATCAGCCTGCCCAGCATGTTTTTGGGATGTGGGAGGAAACCAGAGTACCCAGAGAAAACACATGCATGCCCAGGGAGAACATGCAAACTCCACACATTGAAGACCTGGGATCCTAACCACCCGACCACCAGGCCGCTTGATTTCACGTATTTGTTTATTTTATTTTCACATATATTGGTCTTTGAGCTCATTGAACCTAAAAAGAATCAGGATTTCAAAATACAGTGGCGCCTCTACTTGTCACGTAAGTGTGGCGTCGTAGTTGGACCCAAATGCAGGGAAGCAATTACGGGGACAAGAATGTGGAGTGCTCTAACAAAACCTTAATACTTCAGGCAGGAATATTTAGAAAATAACAAGGACTTAGAAATCAAACCACAAAACCAGACCTGACAGAAGACCTGGGTCAACGAGGGACATGGAACATAGCGTGGTAACTTGGGATGGAGTAAACAAAACAGACGATCCGACAATGACTCACAAACATACGGGGTTTAAATAGGCACATAAGAGCTGATCACCAATCAATCACCAATTTCGTCATACGCAGCTGGGTATGATGACAATTAGGTTTTTGTCGAGTCAACGTTGATGACAAAGCCTATGTCTGATTATTATTATTATTATTATTATTATTATTATTATTATTATTATTATTATTATTATCATTATTATTATTATCATTATTATTATTATTATCATTATTATATAATAATTATTATTATTATTATTACGTGCAGCTGGTTACAAGAGGAAGGGAGGCCCGTAGGGACACGAGGTGAAAAGCACATACACACACACACACACCTTCATCTAAAACCCTAAGAAGACGTGACACTACTTTCAAAATTGTTTTCAGAAGTGGTTTCATAAACTCTGTGTGCCTTACAACAGCATATTACAACTATCTAGTGTGGTGTCAAAGAATAATGCAAGTGTCTTTTGGTGTTCTGAAACGCGCTAAATATCTCTCATATCATTTTCTCAACCGCTTTATCCTCATTAGGGTCGCGGGGGGTGCTGGAGCCAATCCCAGCTCTCTCCGGGCCAGAGTCGGGGGACACCCTGTATCGGTGGCCAGCAGGGCGTAAAGAGACGGACAACTACGTATTTACACTCGCACTCTTACCTAGGGGCAATTTAGAGTGTCCAATCAGCCTACCATGCATGTTTTTGTTTGGGAGGAAACCGGAGTACCCGGAGGAAACCCACGCAGGCCCGGGGAGAACATCCAAACTCCACACAGACCGACCCTGGATTTGAACCCAGGATCCCAGAGCTGTGAGGCCGAAGCGCTATATATAATATTATGTTGTATGAATATATATTTATCTTTATACGGGTGAGGATAAGCAGTGTATGAATGAATATGAATGAATGTTTTTAGTTCCATCGTTTGTAGAAATATGCCAATGTACCAGGGTAAAAAAAGGAGGTGGGGGGGCGTCAGTTACACTCAAAGACAATGATGCACATTTTTTTGTCTCATACAATAGCTTTGAAGATTGTGTTTACTAAGCCTTTATCACTGATGTCACCCCTTCTTTAGTGCACTGTCTATGAGATACTGTCATGCATTATAAATTTGATGCACTCCCATATTTCTGGAAAAAAAGCAATTTCTTCCTTTTTTAACATTTTTTATTCGTTAAAAGGATTGCGCAAAATACTTCACCTTGTTCAATATTTTGTGGCACTCGGAGGGGCATTCAAAATGATACATTAGCTAGTGGATTTTATCCAGGAAAAAAAGGTGCAATATATTTTAATTTGTTTTTAAGAACTGATTTTAATTAACAATGATATTTTCCAGTTATATTCAAAATTTTAAAACTGATTGAAGGAGTGAACATCCATGAATCTTGACATCTGTTACATTTCCTTTAGTATTTCCCCAAATAGGCCTTTAAGTGAGCTTGATTTCCAAACTAGTCCAAGCATTATTCTTTCCATGCACTAACTGCAACCACAGGAAGCAATACACTTAGGTCGTATTTCTCTTGGGAGTGTCAGTGCTGTGTTAGTAATCTGGGAGTGTGTATTAATGTAGTGTGTGTGTGTGCCCACGCGCTCACTTTCTGAACAGACCCAGAGTACATCTGTGGACCACCAAAGCAAGACGGACAGAGACGCTTCCAACTGGCAGAGCTGTGCAGTAGTAGAGGAAGAAGACGAGAGAAGAGTAGGGTGAAAATGAGAGCTACGCAAGACAAGCAAACAAAAAAACCATACAGCGAGCCCAATATATGCAAAGCGCGGATGTGGAAGATGCTTCCCCACTTAATGCTGTGCCTATCTTTGGTCATTTACGCTGCACTGGGTGCATGTTTGTTCCAGTACATCGAAGGAAGGGCACCTCCCATCAAAAAGGAATACCATGACTTCTTGGGTGACATTATCATGCATGTCCAGAATTTCACCAGTATGTTAGACAAGTAATTATGCAATTTATTCAAAATTACATACTGAGTATACTGACTTAACCTTACTGTATTATTTTGTATGAATTCCTCTGCAGGTTAACATCAAATCACTTCCTATGTATATACCCAGAATAGGCTCAGAAGGTTACCTACCACACCCAAATGATCGTAACTCTGCTTTTTGACTTTAGAAAATGCATCATCTACTCAACAAAACATAGTGAACGAAGTGGAGCATAAAATGAAGAAATTTCAGAGCAAATGGCTCCAAACACCTGACATGTGGACATTCTTTGGGGCCATGTTCTTTGTGTGCACAGTCTTCACGACGGTTGGTGAGTACATTAGGATTCCAATACAAGTGAAGAACTTTAAACCCGATATGGTCAATCACAGTGCATGATTCTCAATTTCCGGTTCCAATATTTTTACGATGCAGTTATGTATATATGTATGCATTCATTCCCTTACCTATGGGCAATTTCAGTGCTCAACCAGCCTACTCTGCATGTTTTGGGGATGTGGGAGAAAACCGGATTACCGGGAGAAAACCCATGCAAGCCTGGGGAGAACATGCAAAGTCCACACAGTGAGGACCGACCTGGGATCAAACCCCAGACCCCAAAACTGGGAGGCTGGGCCGCCTTTGTATATATGTACTATAAACAAAATAATCAGACTATGATTTAAAAAGAAAAAGATAATTACTAATGGACATGCAAACTAACTTCATGATGAACACTAATCTGGATGAAAAATAACACAATTATTAATTCAAACATTGAGTTTCAGTCTATCTCAAAAATATCCCTGAGTATGTAAAAATCATATTTAATAGTAGATGTAAAAAAACCTATAATGTAGTCAATTTTGGTAAAGAAATATGCAATTAATTAGAAATATGTGGTAGAGAAATTTACAACAGTCGACTCAAACTGGAACTCCCAGGGCTTGCGTGGTTTTTCCTCGGGTACTCTGTCCTCTTCCCACATCCCAAAAGCATGCAGGGTTGGCCGGTTGAACCCTCTAAATTGCCCTTAGGTATGAGTGTGAGCGTGAATGGTTGTCTGTCTCCTTGTGCTCTGTAATTGGCTGCCAATCAATTCAGGGTGTTCCCCCCCAGGTGCCCGAAGTAACCTGGGATAGGCTCCAGTACCCTCCGTGACCCTTAAGAGGATAAGCGATACAGATAATGAATGAATGAATGAATATATATAACTACTCAGTGGCGGTCGGTGCATTTTCTGGTAGCGCCTTCAACGTATCAATCCAACCCTCAAAAACTATTTTATGGCTATAAAACCGCTACTGCAGCTACAGCTGCGACACATAAAAAATAATCAATAAATTAATGCAAAAAATGGGGTAAAATCCACTTCTTAGCAGCATTTCATGATTAAATACAAATACTGGGGCTTTTCAGACATTAAAACCAGACCAGGGGCGTGATTTTTCCGGGAAAAGACAGCGATGAACATCAATGGCGTACGGGCAAACATTGCCCGAAAATGGGGTAAAATCCAGCCGGAAACAGCATTTATTGATTAAATACAAATACTGGAGCTTTTTGACATCAGAACCGGGCCCGGACTATCATTTCCCCGGTAAAAAGACAGCGATGAACGTCGATACGTCCATACGTGAAATGACAAAAAATGCACTAAAATTAGGTAAAATCCACTTCCTAGCATCATTTATTGATTGAATACAAATACTGGAGCTTTTGAGACATTACAACCAGGCCAGGGAGGTTATTTTTCACGGGAAAAGACAGAGATGGACGTCAATGGCGAAACGCCAAAAATTAAACTGGGGTAAAATGGGGTAAAATCCACTTCCTAGCAGCATTTTGTGATTAAATACAAACACTGGAGCTTAAATACAAACACGGGAGCTTTTCAGATATCAGACCCGCGCCCACAATTGAAATATTATTTAGGAATATAGCCATATTATACTCACCAAAAATTATTTTTAACTGTACACAATATCCATCCTCCTTTCTTTCTTCCTTCTTTCCTATCGCCATCGAAGCTACTGATGAAAGTCGGCCTGTCCTATCATATTTCCGGCATAGTCCGTTTTGAAAATGGCTTTAAATCAACACAACAATATATTTGATGGTGCAGCTAAGTTAGCACACTGAAAGTGGCGCGCACACACCATTTTCCCGGCTGTAACAGTCTTGCTAGCTTCGGAGTTGACCGCCCTTTCTTAATGATGTCCATTTTTTTCTGGAAAAGTCCGTCTGGAAAATAGCTTTGTGAAAGAAATCAGCAACAGAATCCATTTGTTTTTGCCACTGTCGGCCATTGTGGGTGGAGTTTGCGATCTCTGGCTGCGGCCCGCCTACTAGCCAATCATAGTTGCTGAAAGCAATGACATGTCCCAGCCAGAAAAATGCTAATGCGTATGAAAAAGCATTGTGGGGTTGCCAACTCGAAATCTGATTGGTTAAAAGCAACAGTCTAGTTTAATGCAGCAGAGCCCGCAGAACTGATTGTGAAGGCTTTGAAGCAGATCTGATCTGGCAACAAATAATGGCTGAAATTTGATTGGTTAAATGCTTCAATATGAAAACACACATCTGGAAGCAGTGCAACCAGGGAGGAAGCAATGAAAGGAAGCTAACAGACCATTTGGAATAATAAGTATTGATGGACAAAATATAATATGATTCAGATATTTCTTAGGCCAGCAGAGAAGGCCTTGAAGGCCCTGACGGCCCGCCACTGTAACTACTACATACAAGATATGATAATAAAGTTACTATGTCTCCCAACACCCTGCTGGCCTCATGATTGGCTACAAGGAAGCTTTGTCTCATAATAATAACAATAATTGGACATAGACTTGGTCATCATCATTGACTCAACAAAAGCTAATTGTCATCATACACAGCTGCGTATTGGTAATATATGATGCCAGAACTAAGGTTAGCGCTCTGTAGGCGGACGTTATAGAGCTGGCGTAGTAGCCACCGTGTGCGACAGGGAGCACGGCGCTAGCCAGACTAGAAAACCTGGCGCTCTAGGCGGACGCAAAACCCGTCCTGGTCAGGGCAGCAGCCAACGGTGTAGTATGAGCACGATTATCAGACGAAAAGCCCCATTTCCGGACACTTTTTCCAGGACCATGATGGAGAAGCTCTGCCCAGTGGTCAGTTCCTGATTCATTTGCATTCGACCCTCATTCGTCACTAAGTTGTTTCTTGCCTTTTTCTGTGTTTTCATAACATAATGTTAAATGTTGAGTGGTGTGTTTTGGTCCATGTGAACGTATGTTTACTCATCTGCCACTCGCAATTCAAAATCCATTGGAAAATTACTTGTTCATTTTAATGGCTTAATAAATACTTTTCTTATGATTTTTCTCGTGTTTGCATATACAGTAATACCTTCATGTAACGAGTGCACCGACATACAAGCAATTTGAGATACGGGTAAAATTTCGAGCAAATACATTTTGATAAACGAGCATACAGCCGACGCAAGAGGCGGATGTCTTTCTCCCCGCAACTCCCTTGTGTAAATGTCTCTACGAGCACTGGGCAGAGAGTTGCATTTTTTCCGTTTTTTTTTCCCCGTTAGTAATTGCAGAATGGTGTTCGCGTGGCGGAGCTTGCTCGCCAATACGAGAGAATTATACTACTCTCCGTTGCCAAGTGGTCATGCGTTATCCTATTGTGGGGACATTTGTGTGCATCATTTTCTGAATATTTTGAAGGGAAGACAAAAGTAAACTCCACACAGGTGGACATAACCTGGATTTGAACCCAGGACCCCAGAGCTTTGAGGCCTACACACTAACCACTCGCACCATGGGGCTACCCTTGCTAGGCACAGTAGCAACATATTAAAACAATAGTAGTAATAGTTAATTTGTAGTAATGGTGTCCAATTGCATTTAGCACTGGTTATGTGGTTATGTTCCCAGTAGAAAAATTCATGTTTAAACACGCTAAATGTAAATCAGAACATTATGTATCTTATAATCCTTTAACATACTGTCCAGGGTACCATTTGAAGTAAGCTTTTTCATTTCAGTTTGAAATAAGTAATACATAGTTTAGATTAAAAAGTAAAGTAAAAAGTAAATTTTATTATAACACCCTTTAAACATTGCCAACTTTGAGAGTGATGTCGGATGAAAAAAATGTGAAAAAAGAATGACCGCACATTTGTCTGTATTGCTTTACACATGCATTAATAAAAACATAAAATTGACATATACTACTCAAGGCATTGATAAATAATATTCGGGCACACGATTTGGTGTAGTATAAAGTAAAGAAAATGGCTTGCCAACAAGCTACGAGCCCCTCAAATACTTGCAACCCGTGCCTCTCTTAAGTGGAAGGCAGCTGCTTTAGGATGGTTGGAATATTTTAGAAGAGACAAATGGTATCCACTGTACGATAAACCTCACTGGAGCAACAGGAGGAATGGCTTGTTAAATAGAATTCATCATTTGCTTTTAAGTGACTACTATGTTAATAACAACTATAAAAAATAGTACGTCAGTACGTTACAGCCTTTAAATCTTTTGATGTAGCGTAGAAGAGCTACCACGAAAATATTTACATTTTTTTATGCATATTACTAAATGGTGAATCAATATGGCCTGTATGTAGGCCTACTTAAAATTAAGGTAAACAGCATTCTTTAAAAATCCATATACAAGAAGTTAAAAGTGCAGTTTTAGACATTTTATACATTTATACTTTCTGGTCGACATAGTTTGAAAGGTACATTTGATAATATTTGAGGCATTGTGTTTGGTGATTGATTGATTGGGTTAAGTCTTGGGCTCCTGTGTGGAATTTGCATGTTCCCCCCCTGTGCCTGCATAGGTTTTTTTCCGGCTACTCCTGTTTCCTGCCACATCCCAAAAGCATGCATGCATGATAGGCTGATTGAACGTTCCAAATTCTCGACCTACGTTAGCCATTATAGCGAGAGCTGGGTGGTTGTAGTTTATTTTGAGCTTGTTTTATCTTATGTCTTATTTGAGTACTAAAAGAGCCATCTAAAATTCTATTCTATTGTATATGAGAATAATAGAAAATAAAATAAATAAACATTGACAGCCAGAACAAAACCATTTTTGTTTTGGAATCACTTATTTCATTTTATTTTTTGTAAAGAAATATTCCCTTCTCTTATTTCACTTTTAGAATTCAATGAATGAAATCTTACATCGATGCAGTAATGCTTGAAAAATGCTGACAAATCTTTTGGTAGTCAGTCATCGATCGAGTGATTATGTTAACTAATGGCTAATGGTAGATGCCTGCGACTCAGAGGAAAAGAGGTTGAATTTACATCACCACGAATAGCTGATGAGTGCTTTTTAGTGGTTAAAAGCCAATTGTTTTTTCTCTATGTGTTGTTCTTGAGGGCTAAATTCACCTTTCAACAAGCAACATTGTGGTCCACACTGGAGCAAATATACTCTGTTTTAAAGTATAGATATAATTGACTCCCATACTAAAACGGTTGTTTGAAGTCAGTTTATTGGGATCTCTGAAGTCTCATCATTTCTCAAATCAAAATTCACTTCATGAAATTGCTCAAGAAAAGACTACATATCATTTGCAAGCATTCTACACAGCATTCTCATGCCATCCTTTTCATATCACAGATGGTGATAAGAAGGCTCTGATAACCATAATAATCTCTTGGGGTGAGGGTCCCACATATCATATGGCTTGGCTCCATGAGGCCAGACCTCCTTCCCATTTGGTCCACTACTTTTATTTTCCCAACTTCCCCCTGACACTTTTGGTACCTGCTTTCATCCTTTTTTTCGTGACCGGATATTTCGTCGACGGACACTTCGTCGCCGGACGCTTCGTCCCCGGACGGTTCATCGACCGGACACTTCGTCGACGGACAATTTGTCGACGGACACTTCGTCGCCAGACAGTTCGCCTAACCTTAACCACTATTAAAGAAGACAAAGGAAATTCACATATTCTTTATTAAAGAAAATAAAACAGCAAAAACTCGCTCGACAACACAAACACATTAACATTTGGACGTGTGCAAGTACTAAATGTGTGCGTCTCTAAACACACTACGCACGAAACGGTTCCTACGTTGATCGCTCGTCGCTGGACTTGCGAATGATTGTTTTTAAAATAAAAGGCAATAAATAGAATTATTTTATAAAAAAAAAAATTGGTGGGGACCAAGTCTAACAGTTTGTGGTCGGTTGGTCAAGAAGTTGTTTATCCAGCAGCAGATTGAAGAGGATTGGCCAAGGTGGGAGAGTTTGTCAGTCAGAATGTCCGGTTTTATGGTGTTGAAGGCTGACCTATAGTCAATGAAGAGCATCCTCACGTAGTTCCCATGGTGTTCCAGGTGGCTCAGTGCTGTATGTAGAGCAATGGCAATAGCATCCTCAGTGGACCTGTTTGCTCTATAAGCAAACTGGTGAGGGTCAACTGAGGGAGGAATTTTATTCCTGATATGGCGGGCAACCAACCTTTCAAAGCACTTCATGATCACCAGCGTGAGTGCAACAGGCCTATAATCATTCATGCTGTCAATGGTTGGCTTTTTGGGGACAGGGATAATGGTGGCAGATTTCAGACAGGATGGAATGATGGATTGTTGCAGGGAACAATTGAAAATTTTTGTGAAGACTCCAGCCAGCTGGTCAGCACAGGCTTTGAGCACCTTCCCAGGTACTCCGTCTGGGCCAGCAGCCTTCCTGGTGTTCACAGACCGCATTACCAGTCTCACTTGGTGTTCCCGGAACTTCAGTGTATTGCTGCAGGGTGGTGGTGGGGGTGTTGAGACTGGGTCTGATTTGTCAGTCTCAAAGCGGGCAAAGAAACGGTTCAATTCCTCCGCTAGTGAGGCATCTGCCTTAACAGACATATTATTGTTATTGTAGTTGGTAATATGTCGTATTCCTTGCCACATCTTGGAATGGGATTGAGTCTTATACTAAGATTTAAATAAATAAAATTTAATTGCTCAGTAGTGTTGTACCCAAGACTTGCCTAACACCAAGAAAACCCCCCAAAAATTAAATTATTGTTTACTTTTTTTTGTCACAGTTATTTAAACAGTTGGGACCAGGTCAGAAACACAAAAATTATGCTATTTTTTGTTTTACTTACCACTTCTACTTATTTTTGTGACATAAATAAAGTTGAACAACAATAGATCAATGCTGATCCTGACTGATTTTGACAGAAAATTCAGCCTGCTACCTATTCTGAGATAAAAACAAAACTTTTAGGAGTCAAGATAAAGACTGGTCTTGTATTAGAACATTTGCACAATATTCTTGTATTTTCTTTTAAAATTATTTTCACCCTGTCCACTTACAACTGTTAATTTTGTTCCGTGTCATTTGCAGGCTATGGAGCCATCTATCCAGTCACGCTACTTGGTAAAGTGGCATGCGTCTTGTATTCTATGATGGGCATTCCGCTCATGCTTTTAGTCATGCTAGATATTGGAGACTTCCTGGCTACGTTGCTTACCAAAGCTTATGTTCATATTCATGCCTTCTTAAAAGTTTTGGACTCACACAGTCTGTCCCAACTGACGCTTCGCAGGAAAGCAAGAGAGTCCAACCATCAGACTTTAGAAGACGGTACCATTGTTTTCAGCACTGATGTTGTGGTTCATGAACTACTCAATATCCAGGAAATCTTGCAAAGTCAAGTGAAAGTGAGGGCCAATTCCATTCAGCTCCAAAAAAATAAAGAGATTTTTGAGAAGATTCTTGCCAAAGAAAATCTCCTGCGAACGGGACCGTTGCTCAGGAGCATGTCTTGCCCAGAACTGAATCAAATGGCACCATTGCCCAAAGGATTTGCCATATGGGACTTCACCGGAATGGGAGAGACTATGGACGCGCTGGATGTACCATTTGTGCTTATTCTTTTCATCGTCTTTGCTTATGTTTTCCTTGGAGGGGTTATTCTACCAGTGTGGGAGACAGAAATGGAGGGATTTGACCCTTACTATTTCTGTTTTATAACACTTACAACTATTGGGTTTGGAGACATTGTGCCTCAACATCCCAATTTTTTTATGGTCACCTCACTCTTCATCATTTCAGGCATGGCTATCATGTCCATGGCATTTAAGCTTAGCCAGACACGACTTGTAGCCTGTTATCGCCAGTGTATTAGTATCATAAGCAGGGAATAACCCTAATAAAGCCAAAAACTAACCATATGTTCACACTGCATTATGTAATGTTGTAATGTTGTATTTTTTATTAATTCGGACATTTTTGTATAGCTGATCATGTTGCATGTCTCACTGTCACAGTTTTGTTGCAGCTGTGACGATTTTATGCAGCCAGGGACTTTTTGTTTCATTTTTTTTATTTAGAGCTGATAGCTTTACTTGCAGTACAAAACAAGGGTATTTTGTGCCAAGGGGGAGTACAGTAATCCCTCGAATATTGTGGCTTGAACTATCGCGGCTTCACTACATCACAGATTTTTTTTCTGGGGGAATTTTTTTTTTTTTTTTAATTTGTAAGTTCATAAATATTAGAAAATCCACTCGGAAACTCGCAAGCGGAAGCCACTCCTCTGTTTTCCGCTCGCTACTTATACTCAGCACTGAAGTAAAAATTATTATTATTTTAATAGGGGTGACCCTATTTCGCGTTTTTTCATTTAGCACGGCCATGTCTGGTCTACATTAAACGCGATAATCGAGGGATTACTGTAGTGTCATCCCTGTTATCTGAAAAACCATTGCAGTTTGTCATGTGGTTACATTTTTGGGAAAAGAAAGTAATTTCACTCATACTGCAAAAACACGGAGACACAGCCTTAGGGTACAGCACATTGAAAGAGAATGTCTGTTTGTTGACCTCTGTGAATTTGGCCCTCTAACAGACGCAAATTTATATAAAATATTATGTTAATTGTTTGTGCTTCTATCGCTTTTAAGAAATTTACCATTCTTTTAGAAGTCAATCCGAGCCCACCCATTCCCATTAAAAACGGTCAAAACCAAAAAGTGTGTCGTTCGTTTATGCCAATTTTGTGCTATTTTATGCTGTATAATGTTTTGTTCTACCTCGGTTTAGCAGTTACTACAGATTGTTTTGTTCCGAGGTCAATCAGCATTCATCCAGGCTCTTGTTCAAATATTTTGTTTGTGAAGCAACAGGATTGTACATATTCTGCCCTCAATTTGTAGTGATTACATCACGCCCCACATACGGCAAAACAGAAAATCATTGGTGGCGTTTGTTTGTACTCGTGCATACACTCAGATAGTTCTGAACTCTCAACTCATTTTCACTCAGTAGTAGCTAATTTGCATCAGCTAAAATTGTTTTCATTCATGTCACCTGTGGGGCGCCGTAGTTTTGCAGTTATTACAATTTTTTAATGATTTTATTTTATATCATCTAGACTTCAATATTCATCAATGTGTAGTAGAGCTGTTGAGCATGTGATGCCTGTTAGTCTCGAGTAAAGGTGAGATCCTCAGCCCGAGCATGAGCATGAGCCCGACCGGACTAAAATGTCAATCAGGTTCAGGTTGGGTCAGGCCGGGCTTCTCTCTCGCTGAAAAAATAAATAATTTGGATAAAACAAAGAAAGCGCTGTAATGTAATTGCAATTGGAGCCGCAGAGCCAGAGCATGCTATGCGCACGTCACGTGAATGCCACCCTCTTAATAATCTTCCCCTCCGTAAATCTGAATCTATTTTGACCTGGTATCCCCAATATGGAGGAGGAAGAAGTCAGTGGCGGTCAGTGCATTTTCTCGTAGCGCCTTCAAAATATCAATCCAACCCTCAAAAACAATTTTATGGCTATAAAACCTCTACTGCAGCTAGAGCTGCGACACAAAAAATAATCAATAAATCAATGCACATAAATGGGGTAAAATCCGCTTCCTAGCAGCATTTCATGATTAAATACAAATACTGGAGCTTTTCAGACATTAAAACCAGGCCAGGGGGCGATTTTCCCGGGAAAAGACAGCGATGAACGTCAATGGCGTACGGGCAAACATTGCCCAAAAATGGGGTAAAATCCAGCCGAAAACAGCATTTATTGATTAAATACAAATACTGGAGCTTTTTAGACATCAGAACCGGGCCGGAGTATCATTTCCCCGGTAAAAAGACAGCGATGAACGTCGATACGTCCATACGTGAAATGACAAAAAATGCACTAAAATTAGGTCAAATCCACTTCCTAGCAGCATTTATTGATTGAATACAAATACTGGAGCTTTTGAGACATTACAACCAGGCCAGGGGGTGATTTCCTCGGGAAAAGACAGCGACGGACGTCAATGGCGAAACGGCAAAAATTAAACTGGGGTAAAATCCACATCCTAGCAGCATTTTGTGATTAAATACAAACACTGGAGCTTAAATACAAACACTGGAGCTTTTCAGATATCAGAACCGGGCCCACAATTGAAATATTATTTAGGAATATAGCCATATTATACTCACCAAAAATTCTTTTTAACTGTACACAATATCCATCCTCCTTTCTTTTCTTCCTTCTTTCCTATCGCCATCGAAGCTAATGATGAAAGTCGAGCCTGTCCTGTCATATTTCTGGCATAGTCCGTTTTGAAAATGGCTTTAAATCAACACAACAATATATTTGCTTGTGCAGCTAAGTTAGTGCACTGAAAGTGGCGCATACACCATTTTCCCGGCTGTAACAGGCTTGCTCTTCGGAGTTGACCGCCCTTTCTTAATGATTTCCATTTTTTTCTGGAAAAGTCCGTCTGGAAAATAGCTTTGTGAGCAAATCTGCAACAGAATCCATTTGTTTTTGCCTCTGTCTGCCATTGTGGGTGGAGTTTGCGATCTCTGTCTGCCTCACTATGGCTTTGGCCCGCCTACTAGCCAATCATAGTTGGTGAAAGCAATCACGTATCCCAGCCAGCAAAATGCCAATGCGAATGAAAAAGCATTGTGGGGTTGCCAACTCGAAATCTGATTGGTTAAAAGCAACAGTCTAGTTTAATGCAACAGAGCCCGCAGAACTGATTGTGAAGGCTTTGAGGCAGATCTGATCCGGCAACAAATAATGGCTGAAATGTGATTGGTTAAATGCTTCAATATGAAAACACACATCTGGTTGCACTGCTTCCAGATGTGTGTTTTCATATTGAAGCATTTAACCAATCACATTTCAGCCATTATTTGTTGCCAGGGTCAGAAATCTGCCACAAGGCCTTCACAATCAGTTCTGCAGGCTCTGCTGAATTAAAAAAGCGTCAGTAAGACTGTTGCTTTAACCGATCAGAATTCGATTTGGTGACACCAGGGCCTTCTCGCAGGCGTAGGGATACGTCATTGCCTTCTCGCAGGCGTAGGGATACGTCATCGCTTTCACCAACTGTGATTGGCTAGTGATAGAGTGGACTAGCCAGAGCTACCGAACTGTATCTGGAGCGAGCTGCACAAGCAAATATATTGTTGTGTTGATTTAATAGCGGTTTTGTCAACCCGCAATGGCTGAAGGAGGAGAAGAAATGGATTTGTTTGCAGATTTACTGTCAAAGCCATTTTCAAGATGGACTTTTCAAGAAAAAAAAGCTGGATATCAATAAGAAATTTCGGACAACTCCGAAGCAAGCAAGCCTGTCACAACCGGGAACGAACATTTTCAGCACTAAATCGGATAAAAACGTATGCCAGAAATACGACAGGACAGGCTTGACTTTGAGCATTAGTTTCGATGGCGATAGAAAAGGAGGAAAGAAAGGAGGATGGATATTGTGTACAGTTAAAAAGGATTTTTGGTGAGTAAAATATGGCTATATTCCTAAATAATATTTCAATTGTATGAGGTTATTATTGATTATTTTTGTGTCTTAGCTGTAGCTGCAGTAGAGGTTTTATAGCCAGAAAAAATAGTTTTTGAGGGTTGGATTGATTCCGACAGCTGAAGGCGTCACTAGAAAATTCACGGACCGCCACTGCTCAAAATAGATATCTATCTGCTTTTTTGTTTCTTCCTATTTGCATTCAACATGATTTCTCATCTCATTTTCTGAAAGGCTTTATCCTCACCAGGGTCGTGGGGGGTGCTGGAGCCTATCCCAGCTGACTTCGGGCCAGAGGCGGGGGACACCTTGATTGGGTGGCCAGTCTAACGCAGGGCACAAAGAGACAGACAACCAATCACGCTCACACCCATACCTAGGGGAAATTTAGAGTGTCCAATCAGCCTACCATGCATGTCTTTGGAATGTGGGAGAAAACCAGAGTACCCCGAGAAAACCCACACAGGCCCGAGGAGAACATGCATACTCCACACAGAAAGGCCCGAACCTGGATTTGAACCCAGGTCCCCCCACTGTGAGGCCGACGCGCTAATCACTCAGTCGCCTGGCCGTCCCAACCTGCTTTCATGAAATGAAAACAGCAATCAATGTCCTTGTTAACGTTTTAGAATCAGCTTGTAGTAACAGTTAACAAACGCATGGTGGTGCTGCAGTAACAGGAAAATTCAAATGAGCACTTAGCTGATTCCAAAGGTAAGTTTAAGAATGTCCTGCTTTGCACGAAGAAGCAAATATTATCTGGTGCCGAAGTTGAAGGTGGAAAAATCAAATAATCTGGTTGTGATTTAATAAAAACATTCTTGTTTGTTTTTATATCTGTGGTAATAGTGATACATATTACATATATATTACAATTATTCATTCATTTTCTGAGCCGCTTTTATCCTCACTAGGGGGGTGCTGGAGCCTATCGCAGCTAACTATGGGCACCAGGCAGGAGACACACTGAATCGGTGGCCAGCCAAACGCAGGGCGCATAGAGACAGACAAACTTTCACACTCACACTCATACCTAGGGCCAATTTAACCAGAATACCATGCATGTTTTTGGGATGTGGAAGGAAACCGAAATACCCGGAGAAAACCAACACAAGCCCAGGGACAACATCCAAACTCCACACAGTGAGGACCCACCTGGAATCAAACCCTCAACCCCAGAACTGTGAACCGCACAGCGCATGCATATTAAATTAATTTCTTTCATGCAAACCAAACTTTCAGATATAAATGTGAATGTTTACAAGTCTTAAAGATATATTCAAACCCTTCATTATTATCGATCAAATTAACATAATCAATTACTTAACACAACTTTTTTAATTAAATGGTGACAGATTATTTCCATACAGTCACTGTTGTGATTTCATTGTAATACGACTTGCCCGAATGAAAGATGAATGTTCCTTTTGAAAACTGCAATTACATTTTCCGTCTTGTACATGACGAGGTGGACAACAAAAGGGCCGGACAATAGAAGACAGCCATGTATCTGGGGAAATCACAGCTGTTTGTACCATCTTGAATGCACAAAAACATTTTAATGGTATTACTACATGAAACAAATTACACGTATGCCACTCTTACAATCTGTTGCATACATTTAATTACTCGTGATTACAATTTTACATATGTATTCATTAAATGGCCTGTAAAGTCTGTGAGATTCTATTTTGCTTTCAACTTCTTGTATTTATTGCCAAATTATATTAAATGAATTCTGATTCCAGCATCCTTCTGATCAATGTCAGCAAAGATAAGATTTTTTTAATGTCTTCATGTCATCCCTTTACTCAGGGGTGTCCAAACTGTTCCACAAAGGGGCACTGTAGCTGTAGGTTTTCATTCTAACTAATCAAGAGGACCGGTTCACCAATATATAGTCTCTTGCAATTGGACTCTATTTTCCAGAGTGTAAAACACAATTAATATCCCAATTTTTTTCCAAGATTGACAGTTCACCTTATGTATAGATTCTGGTGCTGCCTAATGAACGCAAACCTCTTTTGTTGGAGCAAGTGTTCAAGACACACACATCAAACTCATGAATAAAACAATAAACCAAATACCAAATAAATTACTAAATGATTACAAACCAAAAAGTGATTGATTGTCCATGCAGTGAAGTAAAACCCCCAATAATCTGGCTATAATTTTTTAAAAGTTACAATTGGTCCATTTTAAGTGGCGAGCTGTTTGAGGTTTGCTGATATTTTGGTTCAACAAAACCCCCATTTATGAAAATGTATCTACAGTCATGCAACAATGATATCTGCATTGTTACCTCCTCATTTTTCATGTCCTCACCAAACATAACATAATTTTAAGTCGTTAAGTTGTGTGTTTACATGCATGCATCTGTATGTTTACTCAGTTGCCAAATGTTTGCTCCCTTCTCCCTCTCCCACGCACTCGCAATTCTAACCCAATGGAAAATTTCCTTGCATGTCTTTTTAATTATAATGGCTTAATAAATAATTTTGTGATCTTTTGTTCTCTTTTTTTGTGTTTTGCAAATATTGCAATTTTTAAGGGTTAAAGAGTTTTTACAGTAGTACTGGGGACATTAGAACAGTTGGAATGAATCCAACCCTTTACATCTCCTTATGAACCAACCATTCCATCGTGGGATAAGATGTCGGCGCTTACCAGCAATGGAGTCGAGGAGTTCTGCACTGCTGTTTTCTTCAGCTCCAGACTACTGAGGAACTGCGCGGATAAGCTTGGAAGAGTGACTCTGCATATTCTCTACCTCGGTCACAGTCTGCAGAAGTTCCCCATCTCGTGGAAGACTTCATGTGTGTGGTTCCAGTTTTTGTCCAACTTTACGTCTTTTTGAGTCTATCCGTTTTTGCTACCGAAACCCGTAGCTCGTTTTTGTGTTTTGGCTGCTTTTCTGTCTTAATGATTTTCGTGCTACTGTCACAATGAAATTTGCCAAATACGGGATGAATAAAGTTATCCAATCCAAACCCAAGTTACAAAATCACTTCTGTAACGAATTCATTTCGGAAGTAGAGGTACCACTGCACAGTAATAATTGTTTTCCAATCAAACTTTGTAAGTCTCAAGTTCAATTAAAATGTATCACTATCAGTAATGGGGCAACCATAAAATTCACATTTTCACTTTGAATCTTACACTGAATTTTTTTTTTGCCAACATCCCTAAAAACATGTCAAGTCGTCAGTGTACGGTGTCAGTTGATAGCGAAACAAGTGCCTCTCTTGCGTGTATGACGTCAGCAGGTGGTAGAAAGAGTCAGCGCATCAGTTGCTGCACGCTCTGCCAGGCTGCCACTGACCTCTGTTTATCCCGGGTAAGATGGAACCACCCACAGCCAGTGTACTCTGCTAGAGGGCTTTTCAGCGTCTAATCACTTTGTTTCTTCACAGGACCACACATCCGACCCTCAGCCAGCTTTTTTTGAGGGAATTAACACCATGGGGAGACTAGACGCCTTCCGCCAGTTTCATTTACTCAACTGGCTCCGAGAGGAGAGACAGTCGAGGAAACTTATTCTTTTCATTGTTTTTGTGGCTCTCTTGTTGGATAACATGCTGCTCACCGTGGTCGGTAGGTGCAATATTTTTTTTTTATTTTGAATGATTAATAAGTGATTATCTACATCATCATAATAAAGTGTCACCAAAAATACATTTAGAAAATCTGAAAACATTTGGAAGATGATTGATTTTCAAATGATTCCCCACCTATATTTTATTCATAAACTTTCAGATGAATATTTTGTCTTCCTTTATGAGGATAAAAAAGCCAGATTTGTTGTACTATATTGCATGCGTTTGCATAGTCTACATATTGTTTGCTGTGCCCGTATATTCTTTTTCTATGATCGTGAATCTGCATGCGTGTAATATATGCGTATATTAATAGAAATTTATTATCTACAGGCCCATGTCGTTTGTGGTGTTTTTTAACCATGATAAATAAAAAGAAATACATTATTTTAATATTAATAAGCTTCTGAGGATCTGTTTAAAACCACACATAGATAGCAACATTTCTTTAAAAAAAGCACCAAGTCTTTTGTATTTAAGAGCTTAGTGGGGTATTATTATGTCTAACTCCCAGTTGAGAGGTCCCTAGTTTGAATTTCAGCCAAGCCCTGTTATATGGAATTTGAATGTTATCCTTATCTGGTTTGTGTTTTCGCAGGGTGCTGCACTTTCCTCCCAAAAGCCAAAAACCATAAATCTTTGTCAAACCAACCTCTGTTCCAATTTGTTATGTATACATTAATTTCTGGTCAAATGCACCTGAAATGACAGAAGAAATTTTACTTCAAGCACATGTTAATTGCAATATTGGTTAGGATGGCCCTCAAATGAAAATTGAATATATTAGTGTGTGTGTGACAATATTGTTTTACTTTATCTGTCAGACTCAGCGGTGTGACTATTTATTTCATCACAATTGTTACAACAGAAAGAAAGAAATACAAAATAAAAAACTAGCTGTCAGAGAAAAAGATATCTGGAAGACATCTTGCTCCAAATACACACATACACAGTATAATTATATTTTTCGTATATTGGCAGCTGCTGCCTGTGTCTCGTCTGTTCTTGTCTTGTGCATTTCTCCAGTACGTAGCCTCCCCTCCTACTCTAAATAAAGTTCATTTTCCTGGCACTGTCATGCCTTCGGGCGGCTGTGGGTGCTGAACTGAACATCCCTGGTTTGAGTCTGGCTGCCATTGTTTATTGCATGTCATTTCTCATTCCCATCTCGCCCCTTGTTTCCTGTCAAAAAAAACAGGAGACTGCATGTACAACGCACAGTCAAAGTCCAAGTGCTTCTTCAATATGCTGGAAATGTCAGTTATGTAAAGAAATTACTGTGATTTACTTAACTGATGTTGATTTTAGAACTATAGCTACCCGATGAACTTGTTTACTCATTGTACATAATTTTTAATCTTTTCATAGTGCCATGTAGATTTTATTGTTATTATATACTATGACTAATATTATTCATTGTATATATATATATATATATAGATATATATATATATATATATATATATATATATATATATATATATATATATATATATATATATATATATATAAGCACTGGTCCTTAGTATTGTGTGCTAAATTCTATGTTCGAAGAGCAGGTCCAGTTCCGCACCTCCGTGGAATTTGGAATTTATCGTAATCTTATTATTCATGCCTTGCTTGCCTGGCCACCAATTCAGGGTGTACTTAGAGTATTTACATATACATTAATATATATATATATATATATATATATATATATATATATATATATATATATATATATATATATATATATATATATATATATATATATATGAGCAGTTATGTATGCTGATAATATACCTGATTCCAGGAGAACCCAAAATAGTGTAGGCAGGCAGAAATCATGCTTGGACGTGCGATGACGCTGTTTCCCAGCTCAAGTCCCATAAAAAAATGTGTACAAATCCAATCCTTGGATCAAATCTTACTGTCATGTTATCTACCAGTAGTACCTTAGTGATCTACTGGTAGATCGCGATCTACGTATTGAGCACCCCTGCTCTACACCATAAGGCGGCGTTTAAAAAATACATATAGTAGAATAAAACAATATCTATATACAATATCTGCTTAGTTTAAAAATTCGTACTTTGACTCTTACAATTCCCACCCTTTGTGTGTGTCTTTGTCTGTGTTACGGTCCAATGTACGGAGCGCGTGGCTGGACCCACATGCAGGAAGCAGGTGGACACAGGGAGTTAGAATGCTCTTACGAAACTTGAATGACAAAACCGAAAAGTGAAACAATTTTCAAATTTCATGATAATACAAGACAAAGTGCATTGTTTGTAAGCTCAATAAGGGTTGCATCTTTTTGTTTGGGAATAAGGGACACATCCTTTTATTTCAGAACAAGGAACGATTCCGTTTTTCATGGGATGTTCGGCAATTATATCTGAAGCACACTATGGCAATGAGTCCTCATTAACTCAAGACAAACTCGAAACAGCCAGGGATCTTAATCTGTTATTTTGAAATGGGATGAAGCATTGGATGGACCTTTCCTAGGCCAAAAAAAAGCTAGAAAACCAACTCCAGACAGGCAACGCCAAAGAGGTCTGGAGGGGCTTGAGGACCATTTTGGGCCATGGAGGCAAATATAGAGAGATCCGGAGTCCCGAGACAGGGAGTGGGCCAATGAACTGAATCAGTTCTTTAACAGATTCAGTTCTGCCCCCACTCCCCTGAACCCCCAGACCAGAAGCAACTCTCCCCCCTCTTTCTCCTCCTCTTCCTCCCCCTCTTCCACCGGCCTCTGCATTACTGTCGATCAGGTGATAAGATAGCTTAAGAAGATCGAGGCAAGGAAGGCTACTGGTCCAGACGGCCTCAGCTCCAGACTACTGAGAGACTGTGCGGATCAGCTTGGCAAAGTGATTCTGCATATTTTCAACCTCAGCCTCAGTCTGCAGAAGGTCCCCACCTTGTGGAAAACTTCCTGTGTGGTCCCAGTTCCAAAGACTGCGAACCCCAGGGAGCCAAAACACTTCAGGCCGGTAGCATTAACCTCTCACCTGATCAAGACAATGGAGAGAATCATCCCCAATCACCTCACCCCCCTGATCACTGACAGACCACAATATGTGAGACTTCAGGGCTGTACGTCTGATGTGGTAGCTTGCAGCACGGGGGCCCCACAAGGCACGGTGCTCTCCCCGCTCCTCTTCTCCCTCTACACATCAGACTTCAAACGTAATACAGACACCTGCCACCTCCAGAAGTTCTCTGACGACACTGCTATTGTTGGACGAGTGATGGACGGGAACGGCCTAGAGTACAGGGGAGTCATCACAGCCTTTGTTGACTGGTGTAGGCAAAACCACCTCTACATCAACACCAGTAAGACAAAGGAAATGGTAATCGATTTTCGGAGGAATCCTCAGGTGAACTTTCAGGGTATAGACATTGAAATTGTGGAGAATTTGAAGTACCTGGGTGATCACCTCAACAACAAACTAGACTGGTCCACAAACATAGATGGCCTGTATGAAAGGGGCCAGAGCTGCCTCTAACTACTGAGGACACTACGGTCCTTTGGAGTGTGCAGGACACTGCTGAGGACCTTTTACGACACTGTGGTGGCATCTACAGTGTTTTATGCAGTGGTCTGTTGGGGATGCGGGAGCACGGAGAGGGACAGGAACAGGCTGAATAAGCTGGTCAGGAGGGCCAGCTCTGTTCTGGGCTGTCCTTTGGACTCTGTGGGGGAAGTGGGAGGGCCAGTAAGTTAATAAATAAATACATATATAAATAAGCGTGTTGCTGAAATATATATATATATATATATATATATATATATATATATATATATATATATATATATATATATATATATATATATATATATATATACATACGCATACATACATATATATAAATATATGCATGACCAGGATGATGTCCATCATGGACAGCACCTTCCACCCCCTGCATGAGTCTGTGGAGTCCCTCTGAAGCTCTTTCAGCAATAGACTGCTGCACCCTCATTGCAGGAAGGAGCGCTTCCCCAGATCCTTCCTCCCATGAGCTGTCAGGCTCTTTAACAAAACAAATGGCTGAGTGTTAGACCTACCGTATGTATACATGTGTATGTATATATGTATATATATATATATATATATATATATATATATATATATATATATATATATATATATATATATATATATATTTCAGCAACACGCTTAGTTATATATGTATTTATTTATTAACTTACTTATTACCTATCAATTTATGTCTAAAATTCCTTTTCTGTATCTGCATTCTCGCCCTCTTGCTACTGTGACAATGAAATTTCCCGAATATGGGATGAATAAAGTTATCCAATCCAATCCAATAAAGTTGTAATGCTTTTCGAAAAATGGTAATTGGCATACCATATTCTTGTCGTAGCAGACAAGGGAGATCGTTTTTCATTCATTCAACCACGGGGTTGGCACAAGTAAGATCCAGTCTTTTAAGATCATTATTCTTGTTAGAGTAGGGGCATTAACACTGCTTTCCACAGCCTTTAATAGCAGAATTCATATTAAATTAATTAGAGTAAACGTGAAACAATCAATCAGTTGACTAATTAATTGTCAAATTCATCAACAGTCTTAGTAATCAGTTAATTTATCACAATAACCCATTATTTCTCAAATTGTACAAATCATCAGAATTGCAAAATCTGCAAGCAGAGCAAGCAAAATATCTTTGTTTAATCCAATTTAGTCATTTAGTCATCAAGTATTATTTTATATTGATAAAGCACTCTCAATCACAATCTATTTATGTTTGTTTCATGTATGTATGTCTGCATTTCTTTTCACCGTCAATTTCAGATTTTCTGTTTAAAAAAAAAAAGGGTTTTCTTTCTACCTGCTTCATAATTTAAAAAAAAATCAGTGGCAGGCTAAGATTTGAATATTCTCATTTTCTGAACCGCTTTTATATCCTCATTAGGGTCGCGGGGGGTGCTGGAGCCTATCCCAGCTGACTCCGGGCCAGGAGCGGGGGACATCCTGAATCGGTGGCCAGCCGATCGCAGGGCACAAGGAGACGGACAACCATGTGTCCAATCAGCCTCCCATGCATGTTTTTGGAATGTGGGAGGAAACCGGAGTACCTGGAGGAAACCCACGCAGGCCCAGGGAGAACATGCAAACTCCACACAGGAGGACATGACCTGGATTTGAACCCAGAGCTTTGAGGCCGACGCGCTAACCACCGCCCAGAAAACAATAAAACGTGAAAAAAAAGACTGATGACAAGAACCGGAGGCCTTTCAGTTCTCAGGACATTTATCAGCAATAGCATCATATTTAACTTTAGCAACGTTAGAAATTAGTTAGTTATGAAACCTGTTCTTTCCATACAAATGACTCCAAGAAAAACAGTCTTCAAAACAAATCCTTTTCAAATCCTTTGAATTTGATCACTTGACACATTGTGTACCTACGCCTACGAATAATCAGCCCTGCATTTAACCCGGCCACAAGGTCGAACGTCGCTTCGATTTGAATATTCACGTAAAGAATTATCTCCTAAGGTTCTGACTCAAATTCCCCACAAGTCAAAACTAAATGCAAACGTTTTCGTTCATAGACGTTTTAATGTCATTCAGAATAGCATCCTGCCTATACATAGTAAGGCAGAGGTCACGTCGGATTTCATCTCATCAGTCATTTGATGCATCTGTGTGCCCAACAGTGCCCATCATCCCCAGTTACCTGTACAACCTGGATGAATCATCAGATGGGGCATTGAACAACACCTCATCACAACCACAAATTCTTCCAGGGAACTTCAATAGAATTGTGTCCTTATACGACAGCACAGTGAAGTTGTCAGGGTTCAACGCCACAGTAGGGCCGACCGACACAGTTGTGCCTACAACCACCGCCCTGCTGCCACAGAACTCCTCTAACTGCCCCCGATCCAGCAGCAAGCTGATCAACGAGAATGTCAAAGTAGGGTTGTTGTTTGCGTCTAAGGCGACTGTGCAGCTGCTGACCAATCCTTTAATCGGGCCACTTACCAACAGGTGAGGTTTTTGCTCATTTTCTGTTTGTTCAGTACTGTACTTTTATCAGTGAAGTCTTGTAGATTATACATTACAGTAATCCCTCGATTATCGCGGTTAATGTAGACCAGACATGGTCGCGATAAACAAAAAAACGTGAAGAAGGGTCACCCCTATTTATATATATATATATATATATATATATATATATATATATATATATATATATATATATATATATATATATATATACATATATATACATATATATACATATATATACATATATATATATAACTTCAGTGCTGAGTCCTAGTAGCAGGTGGAGGCAGAGGAGTGGCTTCCACTTGCGAGTTTCAGGGTGGATTTTCACATTTTTATGAATTTACACAAAAATATTTACTTAAAAAATCCCCCTGAAAAAAATCAGCGATGTAGTGAAGCTGCGATAGTTGAAGCCGCGATATTCGAGGATTACTGTAGAAGCAAATATTGGGAGACTCACTAAAAATATAAATGAATCAAATCTCAAACAACCACCTGCTAATTTTATACTATATTTGACGTCACATCTTTGAATTCATTCATTCATCTTCCATACGTCTATTCTCGAAAGGGCTGTGGGGGTTGCTGGAGCATAACCCAGCAGTCTTCGGGCGAAAGGCAGACTACACTCTAGACTGGTCATCAGTCAGTCGTAGGGCACACAGAGAGACAAATGACAATCCACACTCCCAATCATACCGCACTTCAGCTTGGAAATTCAGCTTGCTACCAATAGCTTTGTCAGGAACTGCAACATTATTCTCATCACGGAAACGTGGCTACACCTGCAAATCCCCGATGCCACGGTATCGCTAGCTAGCCGCACGCTACACCGGCACAATCGATCGACCCAATCCGGGAAAAGCAGGGGGGGGGGGGGTGTCTTTGCGTCTACATACACAACGACTGGTGCTGCAACAGTAGGATCATTAGCACTCACTGTTCTCCTGATTTAGAGCTCTTGGCAGTTCGGTGCAGGCCCTTCTATCTACCTAGAGAGCTAACAATTGTCATTGTAATGGCTGTTTACATCCCACCAGATGCTAATGTTAGCACAGCACTTTAGCCTCCTGCTAGCGACTGTAAACAAACAGCAGCTTGACCACCCCGATGGAGTCTTTATTGTCGCCGGTGACTTCAACAAAGCATGTTTAAAGACTTCTGCCTAAGTTTATCCAGTACGTGAAGTGTCACACCAGAGGAGATAAAACTCTCGACCATGTTTATTCTAACATCAAATATGCTTATAGAGCCACACCCCTCCCTCACCTTGCTGGATCCGACCAGCTCTGCCTGTCCCTCGCCCCCTCATACACCCCACTCCGGAGGCTAACAAGGCCACAAATAAAGATAATAAAAACATGGCCTGAGGACGCCCTTTCTCAGCTGCAGGACTGTTTTTCCCGCACCATTTGGGAATTTTTTGAACACCACAACCTCCAGGACTACACGGACACTGTACTTTCCTACATAAAAAACTGCACGGACACTGTCACTGTTAATAAACATATCCGGGTTTTTCCTAACCAAAAACCCTGGATGACCAGTGAGACACAGGCACTCATCAAATTCCGTAACACCGCTTTCAGGTTAGGGGACAAGTTACAATACAGCGCTGCCAGAGCAGACCTGAAAAGAGGCATTAAAAAGGCCAACGCAGCATATACAAGGAAAATGGAGGAGCACTTCACAGAAAATAACCCAAAGAAGATGTGGCAGGGAAAACGACACCTTACCAATTACAATGACAATAATGTCTGTTAACGCGGATGCCTCACTAGCAGAGGAACTGAACCATTTCTTTGCCCGCTTTGAGACTGACAAATCAGACTCAGTCTCAACACATCCACCACCACCCTGCAGCAGTACACTGAAGCTTCAGGAACATGAAGTGAGACAGGTGCTGCGGACTGTGAACACCAGGAAGGCTGCTGGCCCTGACAGAGTACCTGGGAAGGTGCTCAAAGCCTGTGCTGACCAGCTGAGTGAGGTTTTCACAAAGATTTTCAATGGTTCCCTGCAACAATTCATTATCCCATCCTGCTTGAAATCTGCCACCATTATCCCTGTCCCTAAAAAGCCAACCATTGACACCCTGAATGATTATAGGCCTGTTGCACTTACGCCTGTGATCATGAAGTGCTTTGAAAAGTTGGTCGCCCGCCACATCAAGTATACAATCCCTCCCTCAGTTGACCCTCACCAGTTTGCTTGTAGAGCAAATAGGTCCACTGAAGACTCCATCGCCGTAGCTCTACACACAGCACTGAGCCACCTGGAGCACCATGGGAACTACGTGACTATAGCTCAGCCTTCAACACTATAATACCGGACATTCTGGCTGACAAACTCTTCCACCTTGGACTATCCTCTTCCTTCTCCTGCTGGATTAAGAACTTCTTAACTAACCGTCCACAAACTGTTAGACTTGGTCCCCATCCCTCTTCCTCCATTACACTGAGCACTGGCTCCCCTCAAGGCTGTGTACTGAGTCCTCTTCTGTACTCCCTGTACACATACGCCTGTACACCGACCCACCAGTCCAACTCCATCATCAAATTTGCCGATGACACCACTGTGGTCGGACTCATCTCAGGGGGAATGAGTCTGCCTACAGAGATGAGGTCAACAAACTGTCTTCGTGGTGCTCGGTGAACAATCTCACACTGAACACCACGAAAACTAAATAAATAATCCCGGACTTTTCCAAACACGGCACTCCTCATAAATGGAGTATGTGTAGACAGGGTCCAGTCCTTCAAATTCCTGGGGGTCCACGTCACGGACAACTCTCCTGGTCTACCAACACCACGGCAGTGGCCCAGAAACAACTCCATTTCCTGAGGGTACTCAGGAGGAACAACTTGGACACTATGCTTCTGGTAACCTTCTGTAGAGCCACTGTGGAGAGCATCCTGGCATACTCCATTACAGTGTGGTACGCTGGAAGCACAGCAGCAGACAGAAAGGCCATGCAGAGAGTGATCAACACTGCCCAGAAGATCATCGGCTGCTCTTTGCCCTCACTGGATTGCATTGCCAGCCCTCGCTACCTCAGCAGAGCCAGGAACATTGTCAGGGACCAATACCACCCTGGTCACAACCTGTTCCAGCTGCTGCCCTCTGGCAGATGCTATAGGTCTCACAAAGCACGGACAAATAGACTTCAGGACAGTTTTTTTCCCCACAGCCATCAGGACTCTGAACTTGCGTTAGCACGACACACAATCCCTTCTGCGCAATAACTTCGGGGTGTGCAATAGCTTAGATTGTGCAATATTTTAGAGATTCAGATTCAGTCCTGCCCCCACTCCCCTGACCCCCCAGACCAGGAGCAATGCTCCCCCCTCGTTCTCCTCCTCCTCCTCTTCCTCCCCCTCTTCCACCGGTCTCTGCATTACTGTCGATCAGGTGATAAAACAGCTAAAGAAGATCGAGGCAAGGAAGGCTACCGGTCCAGACGGCCTCAGCTCCAGACTACTGAGAGAGTGTGCGGATCAGCTTGGTATTGTGATTCTGCATATTTTCAACCTCAGCCTGAGTCTGCAGAAGGTCCCCACCTTATGGAAAACTTCCTGTGTGGTCCCAGTTCCTAAGACTGCGTACCCCAGGGAGCCAAACCACTTCAGGCCGGTAGCATTAACCTCTCACCTGATCAAGACATTGGAGAGAATCATCCTCAATCACCTCAGCCCCCTGATGAATGTAGAGCTGGACCCTCTGCAGTTCGCCTATCGTCCAGGTATTGGTGTGGAAGATGCTACCACCTACCTGATGCACAGGTCTCTTTCAAACCTGGAGAACACGGGAAGCACGCTGAGAATGATGTTTTTTGACCTCTCCAGTGCGTTCAACACCATTCAGCCGGTCCTACTGAGAGGGAAACTGGAAGAGGCTGGAGTAAGGAACCACCTAGCCGCGTGGATCATCGACTTCCTCACTGACCGACCACAATATGTGAGACTCCAGGACTGTATGTCTGATGTGGTAGCTTGCAGCACGGGGGCCCCACAAGGCACAGTGCTCTCTCCACTCCTCTTCTCCCTCTACACATCGGACTTCAAATATAATACAGACACCTGCCACCTCCAGAAGTTCTCTGCCGACACCGCTATTGTTGGACAAGTGACGGACGGGAACAACCTGGAGTACAGGGGAGTCATCACAGCCTTTGTTGACTGGTGTAGGCAAAACCACCTCTACATCAACACCAGTAAGACAAAGGAAATGGTCATCGATTTTCGGAGGAATCCTCAACAGACCACTCAGGTGAACATCCAGGGTACAGACATTGAAATCGTGGAGAATTTTAAGTACCTGGGTGTTCACCTCAACAACAAACTAGATTGGTCCACAAACATAGATGCCCTGTACAAAAGGAGCCAGAGCCGCCTCTACCTACTGAGGAGTCTACGTTCCTTTGGAGTGTGCAGGACACTGCTGAGGACTTTCTACGACATTGTGGTGGCACCTACAGTGTTTTATGCAGTGCTCTGTTGGGGATGCGGGAGCACGGAGAGGGACAGGAACAGGCTGAATAAGCTGGTCAGGAGGGCCAGCTCTGTTCTGGGCTGTCCTCTGGACTCTGTGGAGGAAGTGGGAGAGCGGAGAATGCTGACCAGGATGATGTCCATCATGGACAGCACCTCCCACCCCCTGCATGAGTCTGTGGAGTCCCTCCGAAGCTCCTTTAGCAATAGACTGCGGCACCTTCATTGCAGGAAGGAGCGCTTCCGCAGATCCTTCCTCCCATCAGCTGTCAGGCTCTTTAACAAAAAAATGGCTGAGTGTTGAGACCTACCGTATGCATGCATGTATATTTATGTGTATGTATGTATATATGTGCTAAGCAACACGCTTATTTATTTATATATTTATTCATGTATTTATTTATTAACTTACTTTTACCTATCTATTTATGTCTAAAATGCCTTTCCTATTCCTGCATCCTCACCCTCTTGCCACTGTGACAACAAAATTTCCCGAATACGGGATGAATAAAGTTATCCAATCCAATCCAATCCAATATTTTAGAATTTACCTTGCCAGGATGTGACTTTTTATACTTTTATATTACCTATTAATGTTTTTTACTGGGAAAACGCCCTTTGTGGAGTAGCACCACCAATTTCGTTATACGCAGCTATGTATGATGACAATAAAGGCTTTTGATTTGATTTGATTGACCAGCGGGATTTGAGCCCATGCCTGCCCGCACCAAAGTCAGGAGAGTGAACCGCCACACCACGAGGCGGCCATCTTTGATTGGATGGAGAGAAAATCCCAGAACCTGGATATTATTACTAAACAGTTTCATCCTGTTGAGCTTTTATGTTTTAATGTGCAAACTGAGCTGGTACTACCCCATGTGTATTTTATTAGTCGTAATTGAATCAATAAATAGTTAACAAATCATCATCATTAATTATGGTTTGAATTGTGTCAACCACGATAATAAACTCAATTTCAAAATTTCATTCAAATTGAAAAAATAGCATGACTGATGTCCCTTAATATCAAGAAATCGTGGCTAAAAGTTACAATTTTAAAAAGATAAGATTGCATGTTAGTCATATTTGTATTTATTTTATCTTAATCCTGGTAAGGCTACAATATAAAAACACATTTCCAACAATAAATTGACTGAAAACTGCGTAGAAAAAATATATATAAATCAGGCTTCCAAGGGACATATACACATTTACATAGAACTTCACAGTATATCATGGCCAATGAAAATATAAAATGGGCACTGCTTTGATAAAATGTACAGAATCCAATTTCTAAATAAAGCTTTAAACTGACGGCGGCCCGGCGTCTGAGTGGTTAGCATGTCGGCCTCGCAGTGGGGGACCTGGGTTCAAATCCAGGTCGGTCTGCCTGTGTGGAGATAGCATGTTCTCCCCGGGCCTGCGTGGATTTTCTTCTGGTACTCCGGTTTCCTCCTACAATCCATAGACATGCATGGTAGGCTGATTGGACACTCTAAATTGCCCCTAGGTGTGAGTGTGAATGGTTGTTTGTCTCCTTGTGCCCTGCGATTGGCTGGCCACCAATTCAGGGTGTCCCTCGCCTCTGTTGTTGGATTATTGCTTGCTTGTGGTCATGTCGTCTCCCTGTCAGTGTGCGTATATGCTATCCCCGTTAGGTTTGTTTCTTTATTGATTTTTACCAAGTTCTAAGTATGTATGGCTTTTTCTATTCTCATCTCATTTTCTGAACCGCCTTATCCTCATTAAGGTTGCAGGGGGTGCTGGAGCCAATCCCAGCTGTCTCCGGAGGCGGGGGACACCCTGTATCGGTGGCCAGCCGATCGCAGGGCACAAGGAGACGGACAATCATGAACACTCACACCCATACCTAGGGGCAATTTAGAGTGTCCAATCATCCTACCATGCATGTTTTTGGAATGTGGGAGGAAACCGGAGTACCCGGAAGAAAACCACGCAGGCCCAGGGAGGACATGCAAACTCCACACAGGTTGACCGACCCTGGATTTGAACCCAGGACCCCAGAACTGTGAGGCCGACGCGCTAACCACTCGCGACACCGGGCCGCCGAGTAACAAATTGAACACCATAACTCTTAAGAGCTAGATACTCCTTGGCTGGCTTGAAATGTGGGAGGTTTCGATTGAAGATCTACATAGTATTTTATGTTCAGTGAGAGCTGACACATACAGAGTGTACAGCAGGACAAAATAACCACCTCGAAATATAACAGAGTGGTTGATATTTTACTAGATGGGATAAATGTCTTTTGAGACTATATCACCCAAACACATTATATTGTGACTGTTCTGTATGTACCATTCAATTGAATTGCCTTCACACAAGTTGAAGATCACATCACAGTTTTGACCACAATGCTTTAAAACATAATATATTTCTTACCTGAACAGATTATTTAATCATGTTTGGGATCTTTTGTATAGAGCAATACAACAAGGCATGTTGTTGTCTTTGAATTGATGACCTTTAGCTAAGCACTTAAAAGAAAACATGCGCCGAAATATCAGAACAGCAATCAATTGTCTATGCATTGCGTTTACCAAGGTACAATTTCAATGGTAATTTTGCCAAATTGTTTATTTAAAAAAAACTCACTAAGTTTAAAAAAATAGGAAAAGAACTGAATGCACTTTATAAATGATTTTTGTTATGAGCCACCTGATGGTGTAGAGCAGTGGGTCCTGGTCTTTGTCGACATTTTAACCAATCAGGTATCTTCTAAAATAAGTAGCACCTGACTTTAATTAACTGATTACACTTGCAAAAGGTATCCTATTGTTGACTTGGAATGAAAACCTGCACCCACTGCGGCCTTATAAAGACCGGTTTGACACCCCTGGTGTAGAGGTTCACTCAGCTGACTTCGGTGCAGCCAGGTGTGGGCTCGATACCCACTGATGTTGGTATGATTGTGGGTTTGAATGGTCGTTTGTCTGTCTGTGTGCCCTATGACTGACTGGTGACCAGTCTAAGGTGTACTCTGCCTTTTGCCCAAAGTCAGCTGGGATCGGGGCTGGCAACCCTTATGAGGATGTATGGTTTGGGCAATGAATGAATGAATTTTGGTTGAGTATTACTGTTATCAATATGTTGATGTTGACATTGTTTGGAACCCAATGGTAGAAATTGTGAATGGGGAAAAAAGAAAACATAATATTTGATGCAGATTGACAAAGGGCAGTGAGAAGGATTTTCTCGGGAGCTCCTGGTTTGAAATGTTATTCAATAATTGAATCGAATGACATTTCAGATTTTTTCTATATCCCGCACACATTATGAACAGCAGTGACCAATAAAATCAAAGAGGAGACATACAAATGTTTCATACTTAATTTTCCTTCCTTTTCTGTCCTCTTTTGCCAAACAGAGCCTCATTATTTGCATTCACGTGTGTGGGCAAAGGATTTGATTATTTTCACACAGGGATAGCACAATTGCATGAATTGCGCTAAAGAAATAAATCCACTAAATCACATAAAATGACAGCACACTGATGTCAGTACATTTCGAGAGATGACAAGCATCGGTGGTTCTCACAACTCAGTCATAATTCATGGAAAGATTCACATCTTATTTTGACTTTCTTAGTGGGCTAACATTATTGGCATGCATCTCCAAGATGGTATTTAGTGTCTCAGCTGCACACTCAAATAGGCTGTAATTGAGGCCACGAACAGGACAATTACTTGTGCATGGTCACCTTCTCTCCTGACAAAGGACAAAACATGACAAGTCAGGCAAACTGACTACGGACCGCAAATATTGTCATAGGAGTTTGCCTTTAGAAAAATCATAATTTTTCATATTAATAATAGGGAAAACACCTAAAACAGCTTATGATTATGATTTGATAGCAACATGTTTTTGTAAATAATAACAGATTTGCAAATTATTTTTTATGTCCACAGGATTGGATACCAGCTCCCCATATTCATTGGCTTCTGTATCATGTTCATCTCCACAATTAGTAAGTGCCAATACATGTTGATTATTCAAGGCAAATAATGTGCTGTCTTTATGCCTGACGCGTCTTTTCCGATATTTATTTTATTCTTATTGTCGTGAAGTGTTCGCCTTCTCATCGAGCTACGCTCTGCTGTTTCTGGCCAGATCACTTCAAGGTGTGGGCTCCTCCTGCTCATCTGTTGCTGGTAAGAACTCAATAACTTCGTATCTTTCACATATTTAGTCATCTTTTCATCCATTTACAATAATATGCCTGATATATTGTACCTTTATATATTGTAGTAAGTTTGGTCACAATGGAAGACTTTATTTTTTCCTAGAGAAGCTGAACAATGGTTAAAAGTTAAAGTCATTTTAATGATTTTCTTTTAAATACAGTGGTACCTCTACTACTCGCGAATGCATCTACCTATAAAACTTTCAGGTTACAAAACCTTTTGATAATCAAATTACTATTCCAACATACGAAAATAACATCCAAGTTGCGAAATCCCCCAAAACGTCATTACATATCCGCTGGCCTCCCATTGGCTGTCTCCCAACAGTTTTCCATGTCTGTTTGTTTTTGGCCAGTTTTTTGGGTGTGGTTAAAGAAACTTCTCTTCTTTATTTAAAATTACTGGTCCAAATGAAATGGACAAGTGGGCCTTGCTATCCATCCTGGACTGATATTGCAAGGCACTATGGCCGTAACCCACCTACCATCGCTACGATATTGAAGCGGAAGGAAGCAATAAAAGCGACAACTCCATGAAATTGCAGGACATACAGTGACAGAGTCGATTATTTCTGAAAAAACAGCTATTTAATGCCAAGTTGCTATTAATTCATAATTTTAAGTTTTTTAGATGTCTGTTTATGTGCATGTGTTCATGTAACGCTGTCTGTTGCCTAATGTTAGCTTCTTCCTCACACAACTAAGGCAGTTTTATTTTGAGGACTGTGGCATGAATTAGAGAATTTACATAAAATTGTGCTCTATTTCCGAAAAATCCAAAGTTCTGGAACCAATTTTGTGAGTAAAGGTACCACTGTACATGGAATCCGTTCGTAAACAAATGCTGAAAATGAACGGCTCAATGGCCGTTCAGTCCACTGAGCGACCTCTATTTTCGGTGTAGGATGACAGCATTGCCATAAGGTCGCCCTTGGCTTGCATTTCTGAAAAAAAATCCACCCTCACAGAGGCTCCCGGGTGTCCCGTCTGCTCAGAAAGCTTTATTTTTGGATAAAACTGACAGCCACCGCCCGCTGCCCGCTTGCAAATCTTTAAGAACTTTTTAAAATACTTTTATACTATAAAAACGCGATGTGCTGAACCCGCGAAGTGGTTAAGGAAGACAGCATAGCTTTTTGTAAATCCACTTTTTGTGAAACGAAACAGATCAAGCAATATTGTGACATTGACATTATCAGTTTGCTTAGTTTTTTGTGTTTTTTAATTTCTTAATAGTGGTATTCATTTAGCAAAGCAACTTAAGGTTTGGAATGCTTATCAGATTTAGCACCATTAGTAAGAAAATGTAAATAGATATCTTTAAAAAAATCTTAATTTTGAAAAAGAAAATTGATTCAAATTAGTTATGTTATGTTTGAACGATCTTAGCACATTATTTTGTGTGGGTCGTTAAAGCAAATCATGTTCATATCCTTCACGATTTTATTACCTATATCATTACCAAAATTGCAAATAGTTTGAGTATGGGGTTTGCTAAATATCTTTAGGTACAAACCACATCCCCATATTGTAGCATTTGTGCAAACAGAAATGTGAAATCAGATCGGTTAATGTTGAAATAATGTGTTGGTTTTTTTGTATTTTCAGGGATGGGAATGCTTGCAAGTGTGTACACAGATGATGAGGAAAGAGGACATGCGATAGGAATTGCCCTTGGAGGTCTGGCAATGGGAGTTTTGGGTAAACAAACATTTGAGAATATAAGATAATATTTTTAGATTTTTATTTTTACTTTTTTATATTATTTATCTCTTTATATTTTGTTCACTATCTATTTCACTAACAGTGGTGCTTGTTCTCCACAGTTGGACCCCCATTTGGCAGTGTTATGTATGAGTTCGTTGGAAAGACTGCTCCATTCCTCATTCTGGCTTTCCTAGCTCTTTTTGATGGAGGTGCATCACAAGGCCAATAATTGTTTCTTCTGAGGCATTATATAATACTCAATATTAATTTTAATTCAATTAGTATTCTAATTTAATCATGTGTTTCCTAACAGCGTTACAGCTTTTTATACTTCAGCCCACCAAAGTCGAGCCAGAGGTGAGGAATTTCATCACGTTGCTTAATTAAATTGCTAAATTCATACGTGTCCAGTGATTTACTTGTAAATTCTCATTTTGGTTTTGTAAAGCAGATCTAAAGGTTTCCGAACTACTCCCCAACAAAATTGTGTTATGGTTCAAACATTCAATTTTTGTTACAAGCTATTGTACTTTTATCTTTCAGAGTCAGAAGGGGACACCACTGTTGACCCTCATGAGAGATCCTTACATTGTAATTGCAGCTGGTAAGAAGACAAAAGAGCCAAACAACCTAGTATTTGTATCTTATATCTTGAATGTTCTGCAAATTAAATAATATATTTAGAGCACTGCTGAAGACAAAGGGTTGCAGTAACTCCATCAGAATAATTCGCTTTGTCTTCTGTTTATTTCTCATCACAGAGAAAGTATCTATTTATCATTGAAGTTTCTTCACAGGTGCCATTTGTTTTGGAAACATGGCCATCGCCATGCTGGAGCCAACACTGCCAATCTGGATGATGGAGACCATGTGTGCTAGGAAATGGCAGCTAGGTATTTACCCATTTTTGTTTCACATTAATTTAATCATTTTCTGAATGAGGGGGGTAGTGTTGCTTTTTCGTATCCCAGCCAACTATGGGTACGAGGTGGGGGACAGTGTTCAACCAGCCTACCAAGAAGGTTTTTGGGATGAAACAGGAGTACCCAGAGAAGGTACAAGGTGTGGGACACCCTGAAATGGTGGCCAGCCAATCGCAGGGGAAAAGGAAACAGACAACCATTCACATACATAATTAGAGGCACTTTAGAATGTTCACCTAGCCTACCAACAAGGTTTTTGGGATGAAACAGGCCTACCCAGAGTTTTGAACCCTCGATCGGTGATCAGCCAATCGCAAGGCACAAGGAGACCATTCACGCTCACACACATACCTAGGTGCAATTTAGAGTGTTCAACCAGCCTGCCCTGCATGCTTTTGTGATCTGGAAGGAAACCTGAGTACCTGGATAAAACCCATGCAAGAACATGCAAACTCCACACAGTGATGACTGACCAAGGATCTAATTCTCAACCCAGAACTCTGAGGCTGACACGCTAACCATTCATCACCAGGCCCTGTTATTTCACATTTTAACACAAAATTAACAAACACCTTGAACTTCTATCTTAGTCAGTTGATCATTCATAATCAGAAAGTAGCATTTTATAATATTTGGGTCAGCATCGTGAGGTTGTAGTTAGCATTTATGCTTCACGGGCAAGTGGTTCTTAGTTCACGCCGTTTTTCCAGCCTCACTCTAGTACAATAATACGTTGAGATACGAGTGTCCCAACATATGAGAAATTTGAGATACGAGGAAAATTCTGAGCAAATTTTTGCCCTGACACAAGACAAATTTGACATACGAGAATGCGATCCGGCCAATAGGCAGTCCTTTTCAAGCTGCGCAGTGATATTGATGACGAGAGGGATGGGCTTCTTTTAATATGGATAAAAGAGAAACAGTTAGAAGAATCTGCGAGGACTTGAAAGTAAAAAGCAAGTGAGGAACGGGAAAGCTGCTAATTCCGACTCGAAAGCCGCAGCAGAATACATTAACACCTTTGCCTCAAAAGCCGCGGCGGGATACAATAACACCTTCGCCCCAGTTATAGCACAACAAGGTTACATCCAGTTTTAAGTGTGTGTATAGTAGGCGAAATTCCTTTAAGTTAAAGTTTATGTTATGTTAAGTAGTGTCACAAAAGTGTAGCGAACCGACGTGTCAAGTCTCCTCCACCGTTAGCCGCTACCGTCTGTCCTAAAGGGAAGAACTCCACACAATACGGTACACAATAATGTCATATTTTATTGCAGATTATAACCACTAGATAGGTATTTGTTACGTTTTGTGCCTGAGTGGTTAATTAGAACAATTAAAAACATGTTTTTCCATTGTAATATCCTATTACAGTGGTACCTCGACATACGATCGTAATCCGTTCCGAGACTGAGATCATATGACGAGGTTCTCGTAACTCGAGCGGACGTTTCCCATTGAAATGAATGGGAAAAAAACAAAAAAAACACCAAAAACAGGATATTGGATTTGAAAAAATGTTTTATTTCTTCTAATTCCCCATCTATTAACAAAGTAACACATAACTAGTGGTTTAATAGAAATAAAATGTGTTTAATCTAACTAAAATTGGGCGGATTTCGCCGAGGGGAGAGGGGCACAAAAGGGGCCGGGGGCTTCGTTTTTTTTCCACACAACGCACTCGTAAACGGAACGAACATTCCACCCTCACGTTCGCTATCGATGGGCTGTTTGCTGTTGTACTATTCCCTTCAAAATATTCCGAAAATGATGCACACAAATGTCCTCACAATCGGATAACGCACGACCACTTGCCAACGAGCAGCAGTCTTTTATCAGCGATCGCTCCACTGCTTATAGGAGCTTCGGGGGCGCTGGCTAGCGGCTCCCTTTTAGCTTGTAGCATCTGTGGTCACATCCGCTTTAAACGGCGCCTATGATAGAGTTGCTACCGGGGATGCTATTGCGGGGAGTTGCGAGCCAGTGCCCCTGATGTTCTTATGAGCAGCGAACGAGAAGTAATATAATACTCCTCGTATTAGATAAAAATAACAGTAAATGCAGCAGCTGAGCTTACCCACGTATTGATTGTGGGTAAAGTTTTATTCTGAGAAAGAGTGCCATTGCCTGTCGGCGTTGTGTGCACGAGTATACTTCATTACCCAGAAAGCCCTCTTTTCCCCGCGCATGCGCGTTGTGCGTTTCCTGGTCTGAATAACTCATTCGGTGCTCGTAAATATTGTTATACACGAAAGATATGCAAAAAAGACAGTGCCATGGCCACCTGGCTTGGTTGCATCACGAAATTTTGATCGCATGACGGGCGAATTATTCGATCGAAATTTCCGTCGTAAGACGAGAATATTGTATGACGAGCGGTTTTGTGACGAGGTACCACTGTATTAGGTGTTTTTTTCAGGGGGTGGAATCGGATTAATTTGTATTTGGTTATTTTCTATGGGAAAATTTTATTTGCGATACGAGTAAATTGACATACGAGCTCAGTCCCAGAATGCATTAAACTTGTATTTCAAGGTGTTACTGTATTTATCTTTGAAAAATCACCCAAAAATTAAACAAATAATATTACGGGTGGGACTATAAATACTGATCATGGACAGCACTATTGTGGCAGCTGTGCTGCTTAAATACTTTCACCTAAATGCTAAATATTGGCAACAAAAGCTATTTAAAATGAGTGTCTGGTCTTTAAACAACAAGAGAATCAATTAGTAATTTCCACGCTTGTGAATTATGTTACTAACTGGAAGCCTCTCTAAAGACCTCCACACCTGTTGAGCAATTGGCAACGCTATAAACACGTTTTATCCCTCTGGTTACTTGGTTTGTTCCTTCATTTTGTTGTATATAAAGTCTTGGCATGATAAAAATAAAACGACAAACAGGATATTAGGGTGTCATGTGCTGGCAGGTGGAAAGTACAGGTCTTCATTACAGACAATGAAAGATGTACAGCAGCTTGATGATGAAGCACTGATAGAATCTGCTTATCTTTCAAAGCCTTACCACACCTACAGTCTTTTGTACCGCTTTGTTTTTCTGAATGTGTATGTGTCTGTGTGTCTTGTCTAGGAGTTGCTTTCTTACCAGCATCCATCTCCTACCTTATTGGAACCTACATCTTTGGAACGCTGGCTCACAAGATGGGGAGGTAGGAGGGAAATAACCCTTATCTGTTCTCAGTCTTTGCTTCACTCCCTCGGGTGGGTGCGCTATCTGTTTCCGCTTTTCAAAATTAGATTTCAGTGGTTTTAATGTTTGTGAGCCTGGTCTCATTGAAGCCTGGTGCGTCATAATGGCTGGTAGTTAACCTCTGGTTTTGTCTTCACTACATTTCTTTGTTTAAACATGACGTTCTACTTGTTATCAAGCTACAACTTTAATTTTGTATCTTTGCTATGTCAGTCACAGGTCATCCAAACAGTCTATGTTATACACGAATTGGAATTGTTAGTCACCAGTCAAGGTTCCAGGATAAATATTTTGTTTTTCAACATGAACATATGATTTCATGTTGCCAAATTTTTAGTATAGACGATCTCTTCAATATAGTTATGGCACTAAGTGACAAACAGTTAATACGCTGGATTCAAATTAAATTTATGTTTCATGTTAATGACTGTTTTGGATTTGTTATCTGTACATAAAAAACACTATTAAAGGTTAAGTAAAAACAGTATTTCAATTTTTTTTAACAATAAAATATGTCTTTGCGAACATATGAATAAACACAAAATAAAGGGGAATTTTGGGAAAATCATTTTTCCCCACACAGGCACTACAACATAGCCCTAAAAATGAATGTGTGACCTGATTGAAGGTTGTCGTAATTTAGGTTTCTCAATAGACTACAATCCCCTTGTTACTAATACACAATACAACTCACCGCTACATTTTGGATTGGATTGGATTGGATAACTTTATTCATCCCGTATTCGGGAAATTTCGTTGTTCCAGTGGCAAGAGGGTGAGGATGCAGGAATAGGAAAGGCATTTTAGACATAAATAGATAGGTAATAAGTAGGTCAAGAAATAAATACATGAATAAATATATAATTAAATAAGCGTGTTGCTTAGGACATATATACATACATACATACACATAAATGTACATGCATGCATACGGTAGGTCTTAACACACAGCCATTTTTTTGTAAAAGAGCCTGACAGCTGATGGGAGGAAGGATCTGCGGAAGCGCTCCTTCCTGCAATGAGGGTGCCGCAGTCTATTGCTAAAGGAGCTTCGGAGGGACTCCACAGACTCATGCAGGGGGTGGGAGGTGCTGTCCATGATGGACATCATCCTGGTCAGCATCCTCCGCTCTCCCACTTCCTCCACAGAGTCCAAAGGACAGCCCAGAACAGAGCTGGCCCTCCTGACCAGCTTATTCAGCCTGTTCCTGTCCCTCTCCGTGCTCCCGCATCCCCAACAAAGCACTGCATAAAACACTGCAGAGGCCACCACAGTGTCGTAGAAAGTCCTCAGCAGTGTCCTGCACACTCCAAAGGACCGTAGACTCCTCAGTAGGTAGAGGCGGCTCTGGCCCCTTTTGTACAGGGCATCTGTGTTTGTGGACCAGTCTAGTTTGTTGTGAGGTGAACACCCAGGTACTTAAAATTCTCCACGATTTCAATGTCTGTACCCTGGATGTTCACCTGAGTGGGCTGTTGAGGATTCCTCCGAAAATCGATGACCATTTCCTTTGTCTTACTGGTGTTGATGTAGAGGTGGTTTTGCCTACACCAGTCAACAAAGGCTGTGATGACTCCCCTGTACTCCAGGTCGTTCCCGTCCGTCACTCGTCCAACAATAGCGGTGTCGTCAGAGAACTTCTGGAGGTGGCAGGTGTCTGTATTATGTTTAAAGTCCGATGTGTAGAGGGAGAAGAGGAGTGGAGAGAGCACTGTGCCTTGTGGGGCCCCCATGCTGCAAGCTACCACATCAGACGTACAGTCCTCGAGTCTCACATATTGTGGTCTGTCAGTGAGGAAGTCGATGATCCATGCGGCTAGGTGGTTCCTTACTCCAGCCTCTTCCAGTTTCCCTCTCAGTAGAACCGGCTGAATGGTGTTGAAGGCACTGGAGAGGTCAAAAAACATCATTCTCAGCGTGCTTCCCGCGTTCTCCAGGTGTGAAAGAGACCTGTGCATCAGGTAGGTGGTAGCATCTTCCACACCAATGCCTGGACGATAGGCGAACTGCAGAGGGTCCAGCTCTGCATTCATCAGGGGGCTGAGGTGATTGAGGATGATTCTCTCCAATGTCTTGATCAGGTGAGAGGTTAATGCTACCGGCCTGAAGTGGTTTGGCTCCCTGGGGTACGCAGTCTTAGGAACTGGGACCACGCAGGAAGTTTTCCACAAGGTGGGGACCTTCTGCAGACTGAGGCTGAGGTTGAAAATATGCAGAATCACTATACCAAGCTGATCCGCACACTCTCTCAGTAGTCTGGAGCTGAGGCCGTCTGGACCGGTAGCGTTCCTTGCCTCGATCTTCTTGAGCTGTTTTATCACCTGATCGACAGTAATGCAGAGACCGGTGGAAGAGGGGGAGGAAGAGGAGGAGGAGGAGAACGAGGGGGGAGCGTTGCTTCTGGTCTGGGGGGTCAGGGGAGTGGGGGCAGGACCGAATCTGTTAAAGAACTGATTCAGTTCATTGGCCCACTCCCTGCCGCCAGACTCCGGGTCTCTCTCGCTGTTGCCTCCATGGCCCGAAATAGTCCTCAAGCTCCTCCAGACCTCTTTGGTGTTGCCTCTCTGGAGTTGGTTCTCCAGCTTCCTCCTGTAGATGGTCTTACCCTTCCTTATCTCTCTCTTCAGCTCCTTCTGGACCATTTTCAGGCTCTCTTTCTCCCCAGACCTAAAAGCCCTCTTCTTCTTGTTCAGGAGGGCCCTTAGATCCCTGGTGACCCACGGCTTATTGTTGGAGAAACAACGGACCTTCTTGGAGGGTACAATGTTCTCAACACAGAAGTTAATATAATCTGTGATGCAGTGGGTCAAGCTGTCAATGTCATTACAATGTGAATTGCACAGCACCTCCCAGTCAGTGGTCTCAAAACAGTCCCTCAGTACCATGCTGGTCTCCTCGGTCCATCTTTGTATGATCCTCGTGGTAGGTTTTATTTTCCTCACCATAGGGATGTAGGTGGGGATCAGATGGACCAGGTTGTGGTCTGAGCGGCCCAGTGGGGGGAGGGGGACTGAGCTGTATGCCTCCTTTGTGTTGGCATACAGCAGGTCCAGAGTTTTTTGTTCCCTGGTGTGGCACTTCACAAACTGAGTGAAGGTGGGGAGAGTAGAAGCCAAGGGAGCATGGTTAAAGTCACCAGAGATAAGAAGGAGAGACTGGGGTGTGACGTTTGCAGCCGGGACACAGTGGCGTGAAGCAGCTCGCGGGCGACTGTCGCATCGGCCGAGGGACGTATATACGCAGTTATTATGATAACGTGCGAGAACTCCCGGGGGATGTAAAACGGCCTGATGCTAACAGCTACTAGCTCGATATCTCGAGTTCAGAGTCGCTCCTTCACAGTAATGTGCCCGGGGCTGCACCATCTACTATTAATAAAAACAGCTAGTCCCCCCCCTTTCTTCCTACCGCTCTCCTCAGCATCTCTGTCCGCCCTCACCAGCTGAAAACCGTCCAAGGAGACGAGAGAGTCCGGAATTAGTTCATTCAGCCAGGTCTCCGTGAAGCACATAATGCAGATATTCCGATATTGTCGTTGTTGTTTGGTCGGCGCCGTTAGCTCTTCCATCTTATTGGGGAGAGATCTTACGTTCCCCATAATAATAGATGGAATGCTGGGTCTGAAGCGTCGCTTTCTCTCCTGACATTTTCGTCCAGCTCTGCATCCTCTTCTCTTCCTCTTTAACTCCGCGGGGAGGTCCAGGTCCAGGTCCAGGGGAATCCAGGTGTTGCGTAGCGCTAACAGCTGATCCTTTGTGTAAGACAGCGGAGGCATGGCTGAGTGGGTCAAAATATAATGTCCAGAATTCCCAAAAGATAAACTAAACTAATAGCTCAAAGACTGCCTCTCGCACAACTTGAGTCTCGGAGTAGAGTCTTGAAAGTAAAGTTTTAAAACATTAAAGTTTGGAATATAGTATATAAAGCAAAGTAACAAGTAAAATCTTAAGAGACAATAAAATGTAAAAATAAAGGATAAAAAAGCTCTAAAAAAGCCCTAAAAACACAGAATACGAGTGAGGGTTTAGGGAGCCACTGCAACTAGCAGCCGCTTTGAACGGCGCCTATGATGTTTTATGTTTATGTACAAAGCCTACCAAATACCCATTTCTAAAATGATAAAAATAATGCCAGGCTGCCTGATGGTGTGGAGGTTCACTCACCTAACTTCAGTGCGGGCAGGCTCGGGCTCGATTCCCGCTTGTGGCGGTATAATTGTTTAAGCAGATGGCCGTTTGTCTCTCTGTGTACCCCCCGGTTGGGATAATCAGCTGGGATAGGCTCTGACAACCCCACAACCGTTATGATGATGCACGGTATGGAAGATGAATGACTGGATCAATAAATAAATACAGTAATACTGCGATTATCACGGTTAGTGGGTGGTCAGACCCCCTCGCGAAATGTGAAAATCTGTGAAGTAGTGTCACCCTTAATTTTCTTTTTTCTTGGTACTCGGACGATTCGCAGAAAGACGTTTCGCCGACGGACAGTTCGCCTAACGGACGTTTCGCCGAAACGGGATTCGTGCGCTCGCCCCGCCCCCGGATCGTGTGTGTACATGTTTTTCAACCTCGGCCCGCGGGCCATATACGGCCCGTTCCAGATAACTTTCATTTAGGAATAACAAGGGCATTTATTCACGGCCAAACACACGCAGAACAGTACGTGACAGAAGAAATAGAGAAAAGAAAGTAATGAAATTGTAAATCCAGAAATAGAAAACTTTGAGATTAATCTTTGAATTAAGGTTTTCAGGAAATCATTTTGAATATATATTTCCTAAAATAATGGGAAATTATTTAAAATTAAAATATTGTTCTTATTGGCACACATCACAACTACTTTAAACGCAAGGATAAAATAAAAAATATAAAACATTGGCAGCACATTGTAGTACGTACTTGTATTTAGAAATATGTCCAGCGGGGGGCAGTACATTTTGAGATGGCTTCCACTGTAAAGTAACAGGATTGTCAATTTGAGGCACAAAAGAAAAAAACAAACCTAATCTAAATACAAGTACGTACTACAATGTGCTGCCAATGTTTTATATTTTTTATTTTATCCTTGCGTTTAAAGTAGTAGTGATGTGTGCCCATTATTTTAGGAAATATATATTCAAAACGATTTGCTGAGAACCTTAATTCAAAGATTAATCTCAAAGTTTTCTATGCTGGTGTAAATTTTCTGGAGTAGGATTTCTGGATTTACAATTTCATTACTTTCTTTTCTCTATTTCTTCTGTCACATACTGTTCTGCGTGTGTTTGGCCGTGAATGAATGCCCTTGTTATTCCTAAATGAATGTTATCTGTAACGGGCCGTATATGGCCCGCGGGCCGAGGTTGAAAAAGGTGTACACACACGATCGGGGCGGGGCAAGCGCGTTTCGGCGAAACGTCCGTTTGGCGAACTGTCCGTCGGCCAAACGTCTTTCGGCGAATCGTCCCGTCACGTTTTTATTCAGTGCTGAGTTCTAGTGGCAACAGTGGTTCCTGGTTACGACTTTTAGCGTGGATTTTCACATTTTTATGAACTTGAATTTTTTTTAAAAATTAAATTATTCAGTACTGAGCCCTAGTAGCAAGCAGAAGACAGGGGAGTGCTTCCGCTTGCGAGTTTCAGCATGGATTTTCACATTCACATTTATGAACTTAAAACATAAAAAAATAAAAAAATAAAACATAAAATAAGCCGCCTTGTGGTGTAGAGTTTCACTCGACCTGACTTTGTTGCGGGCAAACGTGGGCTCGATTCCCGAGTGGGGATGGTCGTTTGTTTCTCTGTGCGCCCTACGACTGACTGGCGACCAGTCTAGGGTGTAGTCTGGCTTTCGCCCGAAGACAGGTGGGTTAGGCTCCAGCAACCACCGCAACCCTTTCAAGGATGGGCGGTACGGAAGATAAATGAATGAATGAATAAAAAACAAAAAAAATTAATTCCCCAGAAAAAAATCTGTGATGTAGTGAAGCAGCGATAAGTGCGAAGTAGCGAGGTGTCTCTGTAATGCTCATTTTCATATCATCCGTTTATTTGGGGAAATGCCAAAGCATTTCACAGCCACAACCCTTGGTGTGTTAGTCTAATGTGATTTTTGTGAATTTTATTATAATGATGAAATAACCATGAAACCATATGATGATCATGGGTAGACGGAGTTTGAGCTGTGTTGCTTCTGATGTCAGAAGCATTTCATTCATAAATATGACGGCAGCAGGCATCAGATGCGCTGAGTTATACTAAAAAAACATTTTTGGAAAGCATTGCTGTCATTTTTTGTTGATGTAGTTTTTAAATCATTCCATGGCCTGAAAAGGAGGGTAGTTACTTTGCATGAGGTCCCAAGCCATATAAATCCTCAATAGCTCAATGATCACCAGCTCATCCATACTCCAGTCATGCACAAATCGCTAATACAAAGTACTTTTCTACATAGAGGGGTCTCCATCTATCATAATTAAAAGAAATAAGACCATCTATTATGAATGATGAAAAATAATATCTTAATTCATGCCAAACGCAGTGTAACCCACCCTCATTCAAATGCAATCACCTCAGTGTAAATTCATGTCTCCTTCCATCCCTTGAGGACATAAATTGAACCTAATCAAACAATTTCCTGATCAATTGTGTATTTACCTCCAACAGATGGCTTTGTGCCCTCATTGGGATGGTGGTTGTTGGAATCTGTATATTAGGGGTAAGTATAGTAGTGACAGGGCAAACTAGTTTGCTTAGCTGTCAAATATCATAATCATCATCATCCTAATTTTCATTGGGTTCTTTCCCAGGTGCTACTATATTTAGCAGTATTTTTGTGACTTGTCTGCCTATTACAGGTTCCATTTGCAAGAAATATATATGGTCTGATTCTCCCAAACTTTGGTGTTGGCTTTGCCATTGGTACGTGCGCAACATAAAATAAAAATAATCACTATAAAACTGCTACCTTCACGTGCCACACTGAACCTACCACCTGTTCACCATTTGTTACAGGCATGGTGGACTCTTCTATGATGCCTATAATGGGATACTTGGTGGACTTGCGGCACGTGTCGGTTTATGGAAGTGTGTATGCCATTGCTGATGTGGCTTTTTGCATGGGATTTGCTCTAGGTAAGCAGAATGTCACACAAAACCTTGGAATTTCTAATGATATGACACCAAACCACAGGCTTTTGCTGATATTTTGCAGTCAGCAGCAACTGGCTGGAAGGAAACATAGCGTTAACAGTCATGATAGCTGTTCCTATATTTGCATGCCTAAATCACATGGGATTTAAGGCTTCTGATAGTCTATGTTCACGTTTGAAATGCTTAGATTTTACCCCCACTGCTTCTTTCTACCAGAATTTATATTTGGGATGATTGGTACAATATTTTAATATTTTCAATTTAAGCCAATACAGGTAAAGTTTTATTAAAATTGTGTACCATCATTGTGACATAGACTCAATATTTCAAACCTTTTTTTCTTGTAATCTGGATAAATATTACTGACTGATAATGAAAACCCCATAATATTAAAATGAAAGATTGTGAAAAAGATCAATATAAGAGATTTGTTCCATCGCGGCCTAATTCACTGATTTCTCTACTTAATAAATGAATTGTTTCCAGAACTTGTTTCATAACTTGGATTTTTCACAAGTAGGCCGCCGTCTTACATTGAATTCGCATAATTCGTTCCACAATATTTAATACTAGCCACTATAAACCCTTTAAAAATGATTAAAGTATATACATTTTGTATGAAATAAATATGCAAGTGTATGGCAAAAAGTTAAGAAAACTAAACCAAACAAAAATATGCCATCGCTCTCTCGCTCTCGCACTCTCGCTCTCACTCTCACTCACTCACTCACTCACTCACTCACTCACTCACTCACTCACTCACTCACTCACTCACTCACTCACTCACTCACTCACTCACTCACTCACTCACTCACTCACTCACTCACTCACTCACTCACTCACTCACTCACTCACTCACTCACTCACTCTCTCTCTCTCTCTCTCTCTCTATCTCTCTCTCTCTCTCTCTCTCTCTCTCTCTCTCGCAATCACAATTATCAGTAAATGTCAGTCAGTATGTGTATGAAAGTGAACCATCTCTCATTAAAAGGACTTACTGGAAATAATGGAATTTATTTCAGTTTTGCTCCACTGTTACACATGAGAAAAATTAGTGTTCTTTTTTCTTGAATGTATTGAGCAAGATTCTTTTTGCTAAGATGCACATGATAAAGGTAATAACTTTCCCTTTAAACTATGTGAAAGGTATCTCATTCATTTTCTACTTTTTTTAGGTCCATCAATCGGAGGATCCATAGCTGAAAATATAGGGTTTCCCTGGTTGATGACCATGATTGGAATAGTGGACATTTTATTTGCTCCCCTTTGCATTTTCCTGAGGAACCCACCTGGACAAGAAGAAAAAATTGTAAGCCTGCAAACATATTAAAATAGCTCTAAAAGCCAAGTTCAAAGATAGTTGTAGTTCAAAGACAGTTTAATACGCGCCGTCCAATCCCTGTACGACAGGTGTCAGAGTTTGGTCCGTGCTGCGTTTTGCATGTCGTATTTGCTTCCAGAGAAAGTTGCATTTTTCCAAGGCCAGGGTTTTGTACATAAACTGTGTGGAAACTTTTAGATGCAGAATATCTGGGCACATTCGAGGAGGTCCTCGGAGGTCATGTTTAACAGCTTGTGTAGGTTCGTGTCTGAAGTGGCATAAAGGTTCACCCACCGAACTTTGGTGTGGGCAGTCACGGGCTCAATTCCTGCTGATGGCGGTATGATTGGGAGTGCGGATGGTCATTTGCTTCTCTGTGTGCCCTATGACTGACTGGCGACCAGTCTAGGGTGTAGTCTGCCGTTCGCCCGAAGACAGCTGGGTTAGGCTCCAGCAACCCCCGCAACCCTTTCGAGGGTTGTGTGGTGGTTGTGTCATGAAGGGCATCAGTTGTAAGATCTGTGCTAAATCTATCATGCGGACCAACTATTTCAGTGTGGAAACCCTTGAGAGGATAAGCTGAAAACTCAAGTAGTGTGGTCTTAAGCACAACTATGATTTCCCCTGTATTTCCACTCTGGGTTTTTGTTTTATAGCTTCAATTATTAACACCCAGCTATAATGACTGCTTTCACTCATCATCTATATATCTGAATCCTCTTTATTTTGTTGCAAGCATTGTCTCTATCATATGCATTTAAGGTACATTTTATGGTAGTTCATTGATGGAGATTGAGGTGTCCAGATCTAACGGGAATCTTGACTTGATACCTCTTACCAGGAATATTTTGTTAAAATCGAAATTTGAAAATTATACTTAGATAGATAGCTACCAGCTTATTTGTTTTAGCAGGATTTGTCGTACATTTTATGACATAAATTGTTGAGGACGCTGGTAGTTCAACTTCCGAGTGGTGTTGGCCATGAGTTTGTCTTTTGGTCATTTATTGAAAAGTGCTTGAAATCAGATATAAAAATCAATGTGCAGATTCAGAACTAAACCAATGTTATTAGATCATATATATTACCCCAGGTGTGCTGATAGATATTTTCACTGAATTTGACATTTCTTTTGTAAGAAATTCTTATTGTAATTTTGATATTGATGCCAACATGATATACGTATGAACAAAAAGTATGATGTCATCTCATTTTCTGAACCGCTTTATCCTCATTAGGGTCGCGGGGGGTGCTGGAGCCAATCCCAGCTGTCTCCGGGCCAGAGGTGGGGGACACCCTGAATCGGTGGCCAGCCGATCACAGGGCACAAGGAGACGGACAACCATGCTCACACACACCCATACCAATCAGCCTACCATGCATGTTTATGGAATGTGGGAGGAAACTGGAGTATCAGGAGGAAACCCACGCAGGCCCGGGGAGCAGGCCCGGGGAGAACATGCAAACTCCACAAAACAAAATGATACATATATTATAATAGTTGAATCACATTTGTGATCTGTCTTACAGGCAATTCTGATGGAAACCAACTGTTCGATGAAGACGAGATCCTACTCCACGCAGGGAAATTACTACCAAGGTGAAAACATGGATCCAGATTATGATGGTTATGACTAAAAGGAAATCAAGCATGCAGAGTAATGTGAACAAGGGTTCAGAGGATCTATTTTGTTGTATTAAAACCAAGGAACATGGAAAAAACACCAACAAAACAGTCAAAATGTTTCCATGTGAATCTCTTGCAACCAGTATTTTATGTTTCTCTTATTAGCGCTTGTACCAAGAAAATCCAGAGTTGATCTTGATCTATGTTTGCAAGTGCAGCGTGTAAGCACCAACAGCCTTATTTGTTATAGACAGCTTTTTAAAAAGCACTTGTACAGAGTAGAAAACTGCAGGAGAAAATGTTTAGTCATTTCAAATGTTCACTCAATTCATGCCTGTTTGGTGTCATACATCGCTGTTTTGTTCCATGTTTCCAATATATCCAACATGTATGTAATTTCTTTCCCTTTTGGCCTAAATTGCTAAAAATTGTGGATGATGGTGTCAGTGACAGTACTACAATATATAACATACTGATTGAGTGGGAGAACAGTAAAAGTGTTAACTGGAACGTCAAACTGAAGTTCAGCATTTGTTAAGGATTTTGATTAAAATTATGTGAGCAGGTTAGAATTTTCAAAATAAAAGAAAAAAAAAGCATTTGTAGTGTCCTAATGTACGCCACCCACTTATTTATGTTAAAAAAGAAAAATACAGGCTGAAGATAAGGTAATGGTGTGTGAGTGTGTGTGTGTGTGTGTGTGTGTGTGTGTGTGTGTGTGTGTGTGTGTGTGTGTGTGTGTGTGTGTGTGTGTGTGTGTGTGTGTGTTGGTTGGGGGCAGAATTGCATTGTCAGGCTGTTTGGTTACTTTTTATTGCTTATAAATATAAAAACAAAGATTCAACCGTACAGTTGGTAATAACAGAATAAAGGATTTGCGAGGTGAAACTGGTGTTTTTATGCAATTTTTTTTAAATACATATTTTGGTATTCCTTTTAAGTAGTATATATAATACCTCGACACATACTCCATCCACATTTTGTCCCAACTTCGGCCAAAACACCCAAAAAAAAAAAAACGACACATCTTAACGTTAAAAAGTAGTAAATCAAAGCATTAGTGGGCGATGCATTTTGTCCCAAAGGTTACTACAGTATATGTGCCCTAAATTATTATTTTTCTTCCAGATTTAACTTGGACCGGAAATGCTCAACCTATCAATCGCGAGTGAGTGTTAGCTCTCAAAGATACTGTCTGTTAATCAAGTACATGTTTTGAATTCAATTGCATGCAATTTGATTGACTGACAGAAGGTCAGATAGAAAAAAATTACAAACGAGACAATAAATCGTGAAAACCCATTGAGACTTAAAATGCTGGCCGCAAATGCAATTCTTATTTTGCATTAATTGAGGGTCCTTAACATTTTACACTAAAAATTCAGTCGATATACATTCTGCCATTGTCATATTACAGGATGTGGCAGCAGGATTGATGTTTACAAAGCAAGTTCTGCCTTACACATTAATTGTTCAAACACTTTCATTATCACCTGCTATTTGCATGGTAAATAAGAGCATTCATAAGTGGACCATTTGCATTATGTTAATGTAACATGCCTTATAATGTATTGGCCAACTCGTAATGTACATCAGTTGATAATCATAAATTTCACCAAAACTTATCTACTCATATTCCTAATTTTTGTTCTCATAAAAACAAGTGTAGTACAAGAATGTCAGTGACCTGCACTATAATATTACAGTCAGCCATTAAAAAATTAATCTCCTTTCGACCTAATCAGCATGTGAGGGAGATTTATATACCATTGAGTGAAGTTCTTAGGAATCAATGTGACTCAAAGTTGATTTTCTCATTCCAAGGATGCAGGCAAGAATACTATTGGTCAGCGTTGAGTCTTTTTTAGAGTGACGTTGTTCTTTTCAGATATTATCCATTTGATGCTATTTTATCAGACCGAGGGCACTGAATCAATCACAACTGAATTTTTATGGTTAAAGACACATTGCCTGTGATTCAATCTGTTATTTGGTTCTAAACAAGCAGGAGGGCCCGGCGAAACCGGGCCCCTCTGCTAGTATACATTAATTGTAATATTCTCGCTATTCGACTCCTCAGTATGCAATAATGAAATTAAAGGAAGCATTGATTGAAAATTTCCCTTTATGTAAAGTAAGGTGTATGGTAGGCTATACATAAATATTATCAACGAACGACGATCAGTCCTTTTCATTTTGGTGTCTTTAATATTAACAGGCTTTGCAAAGAATGAAAGGCAGCAAAATGAGTTTGCATGACAGGAAAATATGAGACCAGAGCTAGTAATCTACATATCCATCTTAACTCTGGCCCACCAAATCAATTCATTGATGCCTCCACAATGAACTCCATTATGCTATATGACTATGAATCCATTGAAATATGGAATGGAAACGCTATGAAGGAAATATTGAACACAACTTACTCCCATTTTTCAGGAGCTAGGTTTAAAGATGAAAATCTTCAATATAAATGTTGTTTAGAACTCTGTCTAAGCAAGCATCTAGTAAGTAATTTTCCTTAGTTTATTGAGATAATCCATCCTTCCTCAGAGGTGTGACAAATAAAAACACTAATTAGACAACGTATTTATTGCATCGGCAAGTTTCGGCCGACATTCCAAGTTCCAAAAATCCCTTTTCAGGGAGATGTTAATGGAACCTATGGCTTTATGCTTGCTGATCAAACCTTTGTTTGACCATTGGGTTGTGTAGCCTAGTCACAGTAATGTGTGACCACAGCATGTGGCACTGGTGTTTGCATTATAAATAATTGAACTGTGTTCTGGCAGTTGTAAAAGCTGTTCAAAGAGAAACAAACATGGTAAAACTTTTCCTGACCTGTGTCCAAATATCCTGTTCTTATAGTTCAAAGAGAAGTGTCATATCGTGGGATTTCTGCCCCAACAAATGTTTAAGTTAAAACCCACTAGTATTTGTTTTCAAACTAGCTAAAGGCATTGGGGCGGCCCGGTGGAGCGAGTGGTTAGTGTGTCGGCCTCACAGCTCTGGGTCCTGGGTTCAAATCCAGGTCACGTCCACCAGTGTGGAGTTTGCATGATCTCCCCGGGCCTGCGTGGGTTTCCTCCCACATTCCAAAAAACATGCATGTTAGACTGATTGGACACTCTAAATTGCCCCTACATATGGGTGTGTGTGCATAATTGACCGTCTCATTGTGGCCTGTGATTGGCTGGCCACCGATTTAGGGTGTCCCCCGCCTCTGGCCCAGAGTCAGCTGGGATAGGCTCCAGCACCCCCTGCAACCCTGAGGATGAAGCGGTTCAGAAAATGAGATGAGAGGGTATTGGATGTCCCTTTGTAACTGAAACCCACCAACTAATAGTCAAAGTAACGCCCACGGGGCTGAGGGAGAGAGAGGTTTTAAGATGGAGTCAGATCACGAGAAAGTTGTCTTTTCCCTTGCGAATAAAGAGAATTGACCATTCAATCTTCAATAATGTCCTCCAACAATGTTTTGTCACTTATCTCACAAAATCTTTTAGAACAAAATTACACACCCTCCTGAAAAAAAACCACAAACAAGATATTACAATTGAAAAACATCTTTTATTTGTTGTAATCCACCACCTATTCACAAAATAACAAATACCTATCTAGTGGTTATGATCTTCAATACTAAAATTTGTCATTATTCAGTACACACACGGTAGCATGTACTGCGGGATGTGTGGAGAGAGAGAGAGAGAGAGAGAAGGCAACGCGCTCATAACATAAGATAAACTATTTAACTTAAATGAACTTCGAAAACTATACATGCACAAAAAGTTTTATTCTTACGTTACACTAAATTTAAACTTTCTTGTGCAATAACCAAGGCAAATATGTTAATGTAGTCATTCCACCGCGGCTTTCGAGTCGCAACTTTCTGATTCTCCATGCCTCAGAACCGAATATATCCCACCTCGTTTTTTAAAATTAATTAACCATCCACGACTCGCTTTGAAAGGTTTCGCTGGTGTCTTTTTAAGTTGCCGCTTTGAAGGGGTTCGCTGGTGTCTTTTTCAGCTGCTTACTTTAAAGTCCATGTAGATTTAAAGTCCTGGCTTTGTCGCAGATTGTCAACGCGGTAACGCTATCTCCAGTAAAAAAATGCAATCTGTACGGCCCGGGGGTCACTGAGAAAGACAGAGCGATGCTGTTCTCATAAGCAGCCTCTCGCATACTCGGCCACCCGGACGGCCTGCACCAGGAACCATCTCTTATGCTCGTATCTCAAATTTGTCTCGTGTGTCAAGGCAAAAACTTGCCTCGTAACTCAAATTTCTGTTTCGACACTCGTTTGTCAAGGTATTACTGTACCATACTCACATACACACACACAAACACACAGGTTTTTATTACGTACTACATTGAGAATAATTTTATAAATAATTCATATATTAGTTAATAAATTGTCACTTTTTATAAATTTAGCCTACCTTTAAATATATCTAAACTTAAAAGATATCAGTTTCAATTATCATACCAAGCTTGATCCTCTTCGTTTTTTTGTTGTAACTCTCTCCTGTCGCCGTGATTTTGATTTTGAGTTTTTGCTTAATTTTCTTCTATATCTTTGTATATTGTTATGTAAAGTGTCCTTGAGTGTCCTGAACGTCACATAGAAATAAAATTATTATTTCATTTTTCTTAATTTTATGAGAGTCTTTAAGCTAAAGAATTTAAAATGCAGATGGTGGCGTGTGAAAATTTGGCCTACCTTTAATAATAATTAAATTCACCATGGGTAATGCTGAAGTCATTGTTGCACAAAAAACACCTCACCACTGTGTCAGTATTCTTTATTTTAACTAAACAGTGATATACTTAGTATATATTCTGCTATGAAGTGAGTTGATTGTTTCCTTTTATTACTGGTGGATGCGTTCTTTGCCATCACGCAAGCTGACCAGTCTGTCTGACAGTGAAACTAGTGATAACTTCTGAGATGGTTGCAGAAAATAAATCTAAGCTCATCCACACTGATCGCGTATTGGCTAGTTTGGTCAAAAGCAAACAACCTGTCACGACTTAGCTCGGTCGTGGAACGTAGTTGGACGCAAATGCAGGGAAGCAATTAAGGACAGGGAGTGTGCTAACAAAACTTTTAATAAAACGTTGCAAGGGTATCAAGAAAGTAACAAGGACTTAGAATCAAATAACAAAACCAAACCTGACGGGAAGACAAGGGGAAACGAAGAACGTGGAACATATAGAACCGCAGAGCAACACAGTGTGAAGCAGACGATCCGACAAGGACTGACAAACACACTGGTTTTAAATAGACAGACATGGGTTTACGAGACATTTAGAAACACCTGGGTATCACAAGAGGGAGCAAGCAGAGGATACCCCAGGAGCGGAGAAACGACGGTATACACAATTGTAAATCACATGGACAGGACGTTTCGTCGAACGGACGTTTTGTCGAACGGACGTTTGGTCGACGGACAGTTCGTCGAACGGACGTTTCGGGGAACGGACGTTTCGGCAAACGGACGTTTGGGCGAACGGACTTTTGGTCGACGGACAATTCGTCGCCGGATTCGCCACCGGACATTTCGTCGAACGGACAATTCGTCGCCGGATTCGCTCGCTCTCAAAATTTTGTGGTCTAAAAATGTACTTTAAAAAGAGGTTTAATATTAAAGCAGGGGTGGACAATTAATTTAACAAAGAGAATTAACCTGTGGCTATAATCTTACATATTTACATGTATATGTTCATTAATTTGTATAGTCCCTTCATCCAATAAATCTAACTCAAACTCAAGTGCAGTTCAAATGCAGTTGCCAGACGACCAATCCATTTAAAGTGGGACCTCTGGTTGAAATGTACTGTTGACAGGCGAATTCCTGCCTGTAAATTGAATTGAATTGAATTGAATGAATGGGCTCTTTAACTGCCAATCGCCCAATGAAAATTTATTGGACGCCTATTGCCGTCAATGGCAGAATATGAGTTAACCTCACACACTGACTTGTCTAAGCTTTTCTGTGGAATTTTGTCTATTCAATACGGGCAGATTCTTCAATGGTATGCTTTGAAGTTTACTTAATTCTGATCAAAGTAGCTAGTGTGATTGACTCTGTAGGAGCAAGTGAACGCAGCATTTGCGAGCGGCTTAGGTATCAACATTAGATGGCTATATTTAGATTTACAGAGCCCTGTGTGCCAATGTCGCCCTGACACGTTTGCAATGTTGATGTGACTTAAAAGGGACAGGCACACTGCACACAAAACATTTATGTAGACATTTTTCCGCAAACAAAATAAGGGACTAGGCCAGGGTGTTTTCTTAGTTACGACGCTAATTAATTGCCCACCCCTGCTTTAATCTTAAACCTCTTTTTAAAGTACATTCTTAGACCACAAAATTTTGAGAGCGAGCGAATCGGGCGACAAATTGTCCGTCGACCAAACGTCCGTTCGACGAAACGTCCTGGGACAAAGTGTGCGTTGACCAAGTGTCCGTCGACAAAACGTCCGGGTACCTAATATGACGCCCCACTTAAGTGACAGATTTGAGACATCCCACTGAAAACAATACAAGACATCCCAAAACCAGGCTGGGAGGGCGGGGTCAGTCTTCAAAGAGTAGTTCGGCCAGTCTGTCGGTCGTCCAGTCCGTACCACAAGGAAGCGGGACGTTGGTCGGTCCGGCAGTTGTCCCGTCCGGCCCACGAGGAAATGGCGGATTGGCTGGTCTGGCGGTAATCTGGTCCGGCCCACGAGGAAGCAGTGGGCTGGCCAGTCAGGCAGTCGTACGGTCCGGCCCACGAGGAAACGGTGGATTGGCCGCTCAGGCTGTCGTCTGGTCCGGCCCAGGAGGAAGCGGCGGGTTGACCATTTCGGCGGTCGACTGGTCCGGCCTAGGAGGAAGCGGTAGGTTGGTCAGTTTGACGGTCCACGGGTCCGGCCCATGAAGAAGTAGCGTGTTGGCCGGTCTGGCGGTCGTCCAGTCTGGCCCATAAGGAAGCGGCGGGTCTGCCAGTCATCCGGTCTGGAACTGGTTGGGCACCTTGCCCTGAACTGACTCTGGACGGACAACGGTGATGTCGTAGGCCGCCTCGCCCTGAGAGCATGATGGCACGCAGGCCGCCTCGCCCAGGGAGCATGATGGGACGCAGGCCGCCTCGCCCAGGGAGCATGATGGGACGCAGGCCGCCTCACCTTGGAAACATGTTGGGTCGCAGGCCGCCTCACCCTGGAAACACGATGGGTCGCAGGCCGCCTCACCCTGGAAACACGATGGGTCGCAGGCCGCCTGACCCTGGAAACACGATGGGTCGCAGGCCGCCTCACCCTGGAAACAGGATGGGTCGCAGGCCGCCTCGCCCAGGGAGCATGATGGGACGCAGGCCGTCTCGCCCAGGGAGCATGGTGGGACGCAGGCCGCCTCGCCCAGGGAGCATGAAGGGACGCAGGCCGCCTCGCCCAGGGAGCATGGTGTGACACAGGCCGCCTCGCCCTGGGAGCACGTTGAGACACAGGCCGCCTCGCCCTGAAAGCACGATGGGTCGCTGGTCACCTCGCCTTGGTAACATGATAGGTCGCAGGCCGCCTCACCCTGGAAACATGATGGGTCGCAGGCCGCCTCACCCTGGAAACAGGATGGGTCGCAGGCCGCCTCGCCCAGGGAGCATGATGGGACGCAGGCCGTCTCGGCCAGGGAGCATGGTGGGACGCAGGCCGCCTCGCCCAGGGAGCATGAAGGGACGCAGGCTGCCTCGCCCAGGGAGCATGGTGTGACACAGGCCGCCTCGCCCTGGGAGCACGTTGGGACAGAGGCCGCCTCGCCCTGAAAGCACGATGGGTCGCTGGTCGCCTCGCCCTGAAAGCACGATGGGTCGCAGGCCGCCTCACCCTGGAAACATGATGGGTCGCAGGCCGCCTCAACCTGGAAACATGATGGGTGGCAGGCCGCCACACCCTGGAAACATGATGGGTCGCAGGCCGCCTCACCCTGGAAATGTCAGGGCCCATGTCGTACAACACGCCGCCGTCTAGTGGCAAGATGGGCACTGAGAACACGGCGCCGGCGCGGGCGCTTGAGCACGGGACGCAGGAGCTGGCTTTGGTGAGCGGGTGGCTTGAACAGGCACTGGTGCGCAAGAGATAGAAAGCGGAGCTGGCGCATGAGGTGCCGACTTGGGAGCTCGGGCGTCGAAAACCGCCCCACTCTTCTTTCCTCGCCGCGGTGCTCCAAAACCCCTACAAGAGCTCCCCCACCGGTCACCACACGGTGGTCCATTGTAAATGGCCAGACAGGAACTCAAGTAGGGGTCCATGCAAATAGTGTCCCGTTCTGCGGGAAAATTGTCCAAGAGGTGCCAAGACCACTCCTTACAAATTTCCTAAAGGTGAGCCGGGAGCTTCCCACTGAGTCCATAGTTGGGCAGATCGTTCTGTCACGACTTAGCTCGAACGTAGCTGGACCCAAATGCAGGGAAGCAATTAAAGACAGGGAGTGCGGTAACAAAACCTTTAATAAAACGTGGCAAGGGTATCAAGAAAATAACAAGGTCTTAAAATCAAATAACAAAACAAAGCTCGAAGGGAAGACAGGAAGGAGGATCATGGAACACGGCATTAAAACGCAAAGCAACACAGACGATCCGACAAGGACTGATAAACACACAGGGTTTAAATAGACATTCATGGGTTTACGAGACAATTAGAAACACCAGGTATCACAAAGGGAGCAAGCAGGTGATACACCAGGTGCGTAGAAACGAAAGGTGAACACAATGGGCAATCACATGGACAGGTCACACAGGGAAAAAGCATAACAAAACCAAATCCTAACACAACCAATGGAAAACATTGTCGCAAAGGCAAAACATTCTGCATATTCTGACTCGCAGGCATCAGGGAGCCATTATCAATATCAGGAAGAGGCCGGAACTTGGGGGAGATTTGGGAATTCTGGCTTTAAGGTGATGGCCACAATAAAAGGCCACTCAGAAATGCCATTTTGCTTTAGTGGGGGGTAGTGTGTGACAACTATTTTCCTTGTACAGTACATCATATTCAGATGGAGGGAATCAGGTTGTTGATTGTACATTGGTTGTACATAGGTTGTGTACGACGTCATTCCTGAGCATCCCAAACATACTAAATGATTGAAATGTCCTGTAAGAATGCTCACCTTGCAAGAACTGGACTATTTCAGCTTTCAAGAACTGCACATGGATCTGTGCAACATGGGGGTGCACGTTCATACAGCATACAGGAATGCCACAACAATGGGCCTTAGGATCTTGTCACGGTAACTCTGCATTCAAAATTCCTTCAATAAACTATACCCAAGTCTGCTGCCCATGACATAAACCCACCGGAGCCCACTTGATCCATTTTCGATTCTTGTCTGTTTGAGTCGGTTATGATAACGAACTGCAGTCAGGCCAAGTTTGCGGTGAGGACGATAAACATCCATATGAGCTTCCCTGGAACTGATTCTGGCAGTTTGTGCAGAAGTTCTTTGGTTATGATAACTGATTGTTGCCACAACTATCTGGGTGGCTGGTCTCAGATGATCTCGTCAATGAACGTGCAAGCTATGGAGGTCCGAGAATGGAGTGGTTACACATGTTCTGCGGTTGTGTGTACTGCCAGATTGTCCAAAAGGCCTTTTGCAATGTCTTATGGTAGACAAATGAGCATTAATTCTCATGCAACACCTCTAGTGGACCTTCTTGTAATCAGCATGCCAAAATGAGGATCTTCTCTGATGTTATCATTTATATTTCTTGTTATACATTATCATATCATATTGTAAGAATGGGCATACACTGAAACTGTTCCCTCCAAAGTGTGGCATCAGACTGTGATAACGACGCACCATGTGACAGCTCTGTGATACGATGGCACCTCATCTTTAACTTCATAACAGTATTAACGAATTATGTTTCTTTGCTTTGATGAAATTGAAGAAATGCAATTTTTTTTAAAATCTGATTTTTGATGTCATTTTTTGATGATTCAACAAAACAACAATATGGAACTTGCATAACATGCGTTTTACCATCAGTGAACAGTAGTTGTGGAGTTTGAAGATGCAATGCACTTCTAAAATCAGTTTTTGCACTCTTCTAATTTCTGCAGAAGTAATCAGTTTTTCTCTCTTTCCCAACTGGGTACTCGGCTGCAAATTTTGTATGCCTTGTCTGGGGATGTTTTTACCACATTACTGTTTTTGTTATTTAAAAACTTCTGCTACAAAACGAACGTATAGGCAATCCATGAATGCAAATGATTCGGTCTAAGAAACGTTGAATTCTGTTTTCCTCCGACACCAGTGTCGCAGGCTTATGAGACAAATTTTCGTTGACATAAATGTTGAAATTTAATATTTAATCTACACATCCTCATAGCATTGGAAAACGTTATGAGTGTTTCTGTCATGGTTGTCTTCCTACAGAAAACATATTAAAAAATATATATACATTTTGTTCGATTTTTAAACATTTTTGAAAAAGGTCCAGGCAGCCAATAGGGCAGCGTTAAAGAGACGCATGGGACTCCATAACGTATGGTTGCTGACCCCGCGCTCTATCAGATCAAATAAATACCTATATGTCCAATCAGTTCATGTAAACAAGCGTACTTTCAGATAAATTAACGTTTTTCCTGATTGATTTGCGTACACGATGTAAATGTTGGCATTGTCCCTCCGTGTTTCAGGCATTGGTCAGTGAAAAAATAGGGTGTTGTGTAATTGGTGTGAGTGTTATAACAGCGATCAACCACAAACCAGTGTATTACTTTAAGCTTGTTTATTTAGGGTAAGTACAATAAAGCTTGATAATATGAGCCTTCCAAAAACGTTGGACAACGTCCCTACCAAATGAAGACCATCCTCCTCTTTACATGTTGCTGTGATGAGCACACGAGCAAGCGAGAAACAGTACTGTGGTCGATCACATTGTAACAACAGCAGCAGAGGCAAAAGCATAGTTTGGCGGGTTTAAAAGAGAGTTTTACAGTGCGAATATCATTGAATGGAGTGGTACAAAGGATACACATTGAAATATGAAAGAGAAATAAAATAGACATTCATTCTTCATCTGCTTCAAGTTCAATCTAAGAATATTGCACAAAATCTGAATATACAGTGACAAACTGTATAAAGGTCATTCTGCTAATATACACAACTACCTGCCAAAGTGAGATGACTTATAAAGTGTTCGATTTATTCTGCGGCATAGGTAGCATTTGAAGCAGTGTTTATGCTTCTGAAATCAGTCCCATATAGGTTTTTTAGGGGAAAGCACCAAAAAAGGGGAAAATACAACTAAAATATAGTTATATGCTATGGTTATTTAAGTATATCTAAATTACGAGGGCTGATGACGATTTAGTTACACCGTAGTTTAAAATAGACAATTTAGATGTGGATTTTCAACAAAATATGAGCCATAAAACTAACCCAAGAGAAAATGAACATTTTGCAATATTGTGATACTATGCTCATACAATTGTTCAAAAAATATCAACCTTAAACTTTAAAAGTCACTATTCAACATTAAGTTTTAGTAGCCAAATATCCCTGGGAGCTACCAATTTTTCAACATCAATAGGATCATTTGCTCAGTGTGTTTAAATGTGCTCCATTCCACTTCATTCATTTTGATCACCAACTGATGAGAATTTCTAAGATGCAGGGTTTTAGCAAAATTAGAAAATAAATAAATCGACTATACATAATTTTTCACTCATTAATCTTCAAAGTCGCACATCGTCATTGAGGTCAAATTATTTTGAGACAATGATTCACATCCAAAAGATTAATCGATTATCACAATCATAGTTCAGTCTGATATGTATTGGTGATATGTAACGGTTGTGATCCGTTGATTGTCTGTGCACCACTGATCATACGGTGTTGTGGAAATACTGTCGTATTTATTTGCTTTGTTGGCTTTTAACTATTGGATTGTTCTTATTTAGAAAAATATCAATACAAATAATTACTATTGAAGATGGTAAAGGTTGGAATCAACTCAACGTGGAGCACTGGATCAAAGAAAACAACCTACCAAATAAAATTACCGTATTTATTCGAGTATAACGCACACATGTATATCGCGCACCCATAATTTGTGACTAAAAATTGGCATACATTTTTTTTTCACTTTTTCTCAGCTTACACCAAGGATTGCACGGGTACTGGTAACTGGCAAATGCTGAACACGTCACCATGACAAAACATGTATTCACAACATATGGTACGGAAACCTGGTAAAATAAACTACCAGTTTGAACACAATTCTCAAATGGAATTTACAATTTTAAATCCTTAGAGTCTAATTCATCATCATAATCTTTTAAAATTTTCAAAGTCTGATTCATCATCATCAGACTCACCAAACAATTGATTCCATTCTTAATTTTTTTTTTGTGGTCAACAGAATGGACTCTTGCCCCATCTGGCGGACAAACACAGGTTGTACATCTCCCATTATAACGGGTACTGAGGGCTGTGTTTCACCGGGATTCGTGTATAACACGCAATAGAACTTTGCTTCAGTTTTTGGTACAAAAATAATCGAATAAATACGGTACTTGCATTTTGCAGCATTTGGATATTTGTATCGGCTTTAATATGAACATGCTGTCGTCTCAATCGCTCTGCAGAATTTCTTACGTCGATTTGTCAAACTGGCCTTTCTGTCATCTTCATTTTGGCGAAAATTATTCTTTTTTTTTTAAATGATCATTACAATTATAACTAAGAAATAAACATTTTGGCTATCTAACAGTAATATCAAAATGTATTTGTGGATAAATTATTTAAAGTGGCACTAGTTTGGCAAAAACCCACAGGGAATAATTAATTGCAAAGAAATTTTAAATAAAAGTGGCTCTAATACTCTTCAGGAGTATTCAAAATACATGGCAATAACATTTAGGAAGCTTGTGGCATGTTAAAGCTGAACAATGCTCAAAGATTTCCAATGATTAATTAGGTAGGGGGGGGACACGAGACATACATTTGGACATTCCAATCACCTATGAAGGCAGATTGCATGAATAACAGTACACAGAAAATTGTTCACTAGTACACTGGGCAACAATTTAGAAAAAAAAATCTGTTGTACAAGGTCTAAAAGCTGATTGGAACTTGTTTTGGGGTGCAAAATGCAAAACTAATCTTATGTTCTCTCTATAACATCATTTCTTTTTCTCTAACCTAACTAGCATGTTGCTTCCAGATGGAGATAACTCGTGATATCCTTTGAAAAAACATGAATGTTAAATAGAAATTGCAGTCATGCCTGTTTCATATTTGAATGTTTGTGAAAAAGTTTATAAAATAAGCACACTATATGAAAAACAGTATTTTGCATATTTTATTATTAGGAAAACAGTAATATTATAGTTCAATACCTTGCCGTGATAGAGAAACACTGAGACCAGTTTTGAATTCTGGATCTAAATTATCATTACAAAAAGCTGTCAGACCCATAACAACAGAAATGGTGTTTTCCAGTGTTATTCGCCTTTCACACTCGTGTAAATGCTGAGTAGATGAAAAGAAAAACACATTAGCTCCAAATAGGATGAAATATAATTTGAATACCCAAGCAAAACAATGAAGAATCCAGTTATTCACAAAGTGTTAGTTAAACAAACATCTAAAGAATTTAGTCAAAACATTAAACAAAGAAAGGGACAATAACACCTTTAAATTAGCAAAAACAAATTACATAATTATGGCTGAGGTCATGCAAATAAAATTAAAACGACATCCATTACAATCCTTTTGTAGCTGTTTAAATCAAAAACAAAAAAAGGAGTTATTTCTACAAAGTTCTGCGTTTTAAAGTGCTTCAAAAAAGAACAAAAGGGGTAGGAGGCCTCGACTGCAGTATTCAGGGTAAATAAATTTTGACCTTATCAGTAAACCACTGTTCAATGTTTCATTGCTCAAACAAATTTGCATCAAATTAAAGGCAAATTTTACGAAGACATTTGAAATCATCAGAAAATATCTTGATCAACAATGTACCAGCAACACTAGCGTTCCATTTCCCTTTGAAACCTAATGCATCGACACAGTGCAAAATAAATCCATTAACAGTTATTTATAGGAGAAAAATACATTTATGTGGAAAAAAGCGGACGGCATCGTCCTTTCAAAAAGTTAACTAACCCCCGCCAACCTTCACCCGCAAAAAAACAAGAGTTTAAAAGGCTCCTTAATTTTCTCCTTTCTGGTCTTTTATTTAGTGGAGGGCCTCCACACAGATCTGTTCCTCTGTAATGTCATCCAACAATTGCAGTTCCGCCGGGCTGCAAATGTCACCGTCATAAACCTCTGATCCCATTAGGGCCTCTTCCTCTAAGCCATCTCCTTTTCCCTTAAAACACTGTTGCTCTGAAGGAGAGACGCCCTCCACTGACTCCAAGTCCTCAATTCCTGCACGGTAGTGAATCATTAGCAGTGTGAGCGCCTGGAGTCTTTCTCCGGACTTGGACAGCGCTGAACTAATGAGGACTTTACGCCTGGGATCACCTGTTTCCCTCTCCTCTATCAAAAGAGCATTGTTGTGCTCTAACTCTTGATCAATTTCCTGCTGCAGTTTGTCCAACATAAGCTCCAGTTTTTGGGAACGCTCATCTGTGGGCAAACCTCGATAGAGGTCACGGCCTATCTCTTTCACAGCAATGAACACGCTATCGTCCAAGCCGCCCTCCTTGCGAACAAGTTTGCTGCTTCCCGCACTGCTAGAAGCTTGTTTAGAGGGGCTGGCACCACTTGTGTAGGTCTCTGTGTCGCTGCTCTCATTGTCGGAAGTATTTGGAGTGTGTTTAGGGGAAGGATCCACAGCTCCAGGCACAGCGTCCACAACCTGCTCAACCAGACGCGTCTTTGGGCCCTGGCGTAGGTTCAGCAGACGGGAGCTAGTGTTAATGATATGCCGGGTCAAGCCAGTGGTGGCCCGATTGATGGTGGATTTTGCCTCAGGGTCAGCTCCTCGGCGTTCAGTTGCCGCCACACAGAGAGGGTTTTCTGCAAGGCATTTTTCCTGGCATTTCTTGTGGCAAACATAGGCGCAGATCATACACTGTGAAGCCGCCTTGGTCCAAACTTTTTTTTTGCAATATTCACACCAAGTAGGGTTTTGGAATTGGGTGTCCTGGAAGTTGTGACGAACCTCGACAAGCTGCATGGAACCATAAGCCAAGTCATCCCGAGGAGCTGTGGAGATGTTTTCCCTCTCCCGCTCCCTTATATCCTCCTCTAGGAGACTTTCCTCACGTTCTCTCTCTGTTAGTCCAATGTAGTCTAACTCATCCCCTGCTAGGTAACACAAATTCAAAGTAACATCGCCATAACACAACTTCTCATTAAAGCCTTTGTGGGTGCTGAGGCTGCGTAGTGCAGTGCGACTGATATTAGCTCTAGGTTCTGGAGGCCCAAGTCTAAATGTACTCTGATACTTTGCTGAAGACGTTGCCAAACATTCAAGGGCTACATGCTCCAACGGCAGACTCACATGACCCAGACACAACAAACTGCCCAGCTTAAAGGGGTCTTTACACCAAAGAGCCACATTGAGGTACTTATGGTTGCTCTCCACTTCAAATATAACAGAGGCCTTAGGCCAACATGTTGTCTGGTTCCGAAACATAGATTCTGGAGATTCCCAGAAGGAGTGATCTTCAAGACTATCTCGTGTGCTACAAGAACTCTCTGAAACTTTGTCTTTTCCCTGGTCAGGCTTGTTACCAGAGAAGGAGGAGATTGAAATATCATCACTAGACTCGAATGGCCTGCAAGACTTCCCTTCAGTGGTTTTAAAACTTACCTTCTCAGTGTCATCACTGGGTCCAGTCAGAGGAGCTTTTTCAGGTGATTTTTCAGAAGTACTGATAGTAGTGGTTATAGTACAAGTGGGAGTTATGTTTGTGGCAGAATCAACACCATCAGATAAAATAGTTTCTGGGCTTGCAGATGACAACCGTATTTGGGGTCTTGGTGGCACTGGGGGACAAGATGGTGGAGAGGGTATAGTATGACGTTGCAAACTATCTCCTGAATCATTGCTTGCCTTTTGTCGTGAGGACTTCGGCGATTCTTTAGTTTGGGGCTTTAATGGTGACTGAAGCCCCACTAGGTTTAGCTTACGGCTGAGGATGGGGGATATAGTCCCAAGAGGTTTAGAAGCCAAGTTGGCCACAGTTTTTTTAGGGCTTTGGTTTACTGTAAGTAAGTAATCATCCTTGGTATCAATGGAGCCAAATGAGCCAACATTCTTGGTGGGTTTGGAGTCAACAATTAATTCTTCAAACTCAGAGTCTATGTCTTTACTGTCAGCTATGTCAGAGAGAGTGGTGATTGGGGCAGGGTCTTCTTCGTATCCACCTGGTTGGGATATGAATCCTGGCTCTTCCAACTGTCCAAATCCTTCCTGAAGAGTTCCCAAGCTTCCAAGGGATGGAGTCTGGTGGCGGATCGGCCTCTCATACAGTATCACTACCCTGTCTCCAGCCTGCTTCAGAAGTTTGGGCACTTGAACTGATGATGTCACTTTGACACCTGTCAAAAAGGCAGAAATGGAAAGAACATTTAGGAGTGACTTTTGCTAAGTTACTGCATTCGATTGAATCTTTCAGTCCAATTTTATTAAAGCTATTTCAAACCTCCGATTGCGATAAGGCGATCGCCTCGCTGAAGGTCTGCTAAGGCTGCGGGGGAGTTAGATGTCACTGTCTCAATGCTTACATGGACTGCATCCCCTTCACTGCCAGGCACATGCCTGAATGTCATTCCCACACTGCCACATTGGCCTTTGATAACCTCAGTCTGTAATAAAATATCAATAAAAAAAAATTAAAAAGAAAGACTTAATAACAAGTCACAGCCAACAGGATAGATAGAACAGAAAGATGAACAGATGTAATGCTAAGCAAAATTTCTTTTGACGTCTATGAATGAAATTCAAGAAAAAAACGTATCTTGCATAAAACGTGAAAAAAAAAACGAACTTACTTGAGTCTGCCATTGTTCGCTCATGGCGCTGCCATCTTACCGTAGTTAAACGCGACAAGCCTTGATGCATGTGTTCGTAGTGTTTACCATGTCAGAACATCCCAATAGTTGTTAAGGCTGATTGAAGGTCTTGCAGTCAATCATTAAAATATCAGCCTTGATCAATGTTCCCTCTAATTTTTCGTTGGTCTGAGCAGAAAGTCAACCTCCCTGAGCGCACCGAGTACCAGTGTGAGCGACATCATCGGTACTCGGATGATTCGCCTAAAGACGTTTCGCCGACGGACGTTTGACAGACGGGCAGGTCGCCGAATGTACGTTCCGCCGAACGTTCATTCGGCGACCTGTCCGTCTGTCAAACGTCCGTCGGCGAAACGTCTTTAGGCGAATCATCCGGTCACGACATCATCATTGCTCGCTATGGGCACAACAGTATCACACCTGCCACAAGCAGGTGCATGTCAATGTTGCCTCTAATTTTTCATGTAAAATATGCTGTAAAACACAAAAAACATAAGTGGATAGAGCTACTGCCACTGGCTGCCGCTTAAACGGCGCCATCATGGGGAAAGGGGTAAAAAAAATAAAAAATAAAAAAAAAATTTAAAAAAATTTAAAAAAAAAAAAAAAAAAAAAAAATCCGCTTTTTTTTTTTTTACTGCGCGCCATATGATTGCTGCTGCGCAGAGAAGACGAGAGTAGTGCGCAATTGCGCACGCGCGCAGCTTAGAGGGAACACTGGCCTTGATACCTGAGTAATGTGTATCTCTTTCTATTACTGCACCCAGAGACTTGGTGAAAACTAGACCGCTACAGACCTGGTTGTACTGCTCGCTTGACTTCCTTTTTGAATTTGTCTACGTGCAGGCAACACTTTTTCAGAATGTGTAATCCAGCAGACGATCATTTCGATTCATACAGTACACGTGCGAAGATTTTTCTTAAGATTTTCCCTTCAAAGTAACACATTTGTACTCCCTATTAAAACCATGAATATGGAGGTGAAAATTGTGAATCAGGAGTCTTATATGAGAGAAACCGTAAAAGTCAACGATTTTATGGCAATTTTAAGGGTACGGCTTATACGGAGACGCAGACAATATGCGAGAAAATACGGTAAATTCTGTAATCCGTTCCACGTTCCTCAAAATAAGTACCAACTAAACCTTTAAAAATGATCAGTGTCCCACTTTTGTATGAAAGATGTGAGACACAAAAATGAATGAACATAAGAAAATCATTTATTAATGTATTAAAATGAATAACAAGCATCCAAAAACATGTTCTATTCGTGCAGTAGTAGTACAGTAAGGAGGAGGCTAACGTTAGCACATAAACACATCTAAACAACTACAAATTATGAATTCAAAACAACTCCGCATTAAATAGAACTCTAAGGTACTAACAGTCTCTCCATCTTGTCGTTCAGTATAGTGATAGCATGCAAAGGAGTCGTCGCATTAAATGCTTTCTTCTGCTTCAATAGCGTAGCAATGGTAGATGGTTGGGTTACGACCGGCCATCGCATGCCTCTTTCAAATCTTCTGTTTTTCGATGCATAAGAGGCCCCGCTTATTCATTTCATTCGAACCAATATTTTGAAATAAAAAAAAACTCTGTGACGACAACCGGTATACAAAATAGAGTTGTTTTTGTTGTGGGAGGCCCCAAGTGGAAGTCAAGCAGGCTGCAATATTACCGGGACAATTTCAAAATAAAATAACGCTTACAGGAAATTCATTTCTGTTTTGGGGGATTTAGTAACTTGGATCTTGTTTTCATATGTTGCAGAGGTAATTTGCATATCAGAGGGGTTTGTAACCTGAAAATGTCGTAGTTAGAGGCATTCGTAAGTAGAGTTATGACTGTATATGAAAGTTGACAAAAAAGTAACTGTTTACATGATTGTGACGAATCTATAAATGTAAACCATAATGTTATTGTTGTTGAAAATGTTGATCTGTGAAAATGAATGGAATATCCATCCATCCATAATATTTATGGTCGCAACTCCCTCTTTGTAATGTCTCAGCGAGCACTGGGCGGAGCGCTTCATTTTTTTCAGTATTTTTCCCCCATTAGCCTGTTAGCTCCTGTTGGCGGAGCGATCGCTAATTCAAGACTACTTCTCGTTGGCAAGTGGTCGTGCGTTATCCTATTGTGAGGACATTTGTGTGCATCATTTTCGGAATATTTTGAAGAGAATACAACAGCAAACAGCCCATCGATACTAGAAGTCGGGTTGGCGGCGGGGCAAACAGAGCCTACCCGGCCGGAAGAATGGTATAAAAATATAAAACAAAATTAGAATTTAGTTTAATGTAAGGTTAGATTAAACTTATTTTTGAGTGTGTCTGCATCGTAATCCAAGTTCATTTAAATTTGTTTGTTATATTACGATTCACCGGTGCAAAAAGTCTACCCCACTTATGTTTTATACAGTGAGTGAACCGTATTAATTTGAAAGCTCATAACAAATAAATGGCGATGGGCTTGAAAAGATCAGGCCAATGATTGTTTTTGTCATCATGTGCATGGATCAGGATCAGGATCCATCATTCACCAAGCCTCTCTGAAACCTTTCTATTCCCATTTGTGTAGATCATCATCTTATTCATGCCAACCCTAACTCAATCCCAGACTTGTACCAGAATCATAACAAATTACTGCAGGGAAAATTACAGTCATTTGTCTCAGTCTACGCCTGTCGTATTGGCTCTCCTTTTCTGGCTTTTTATACCAGAGCACCTGTACCATTTTGTTAGTTTTCTCCTCCTATTTCACTAATTTGGGCTCTATTGTCAGCTATGATATTTGACGACTGAAACCCACTGACAAACAAAGACCACACACACATAGCATTTGTTGCTGATATGACTTTATATGAGCGATCCTTTGGTCGTGATGGAAGTCACCGCTGCATCTGAACAGTTCTATGATGTGGGATATGTGTCTTGTAAGCTGCAGCTGTCATGATGGCAGGCGGGGGTGGGGTTTAATTGCTACTCTTTCATCTCACAATGAATTGCCACTTTCAGTTTGCATTGTAGCAGACGATGTCAATAGTTGCATCCAACATGAGACTACTGCTAAAAAAATGAGTAGCTTTTTTTTGGGGGAGAAATTTGAAAATGTCTGTTTTATTTGGGGTGTCGTGATTAGGAATTTGAGTTTAAATCTTTCTAGTCAACTACCATGTTTGTCCTATCAACTCTGAAACATTTGCATTATATATCGCTAGTTTGCAGTACTTATTTTTAGCAATAATATTTTTTTCCATTTTCAAATAAGTATATATTTTCCTTATTTGGAGCAACACAGAAAAGAAATCACATCGCAACCAAGTTTTAGAATTCACAGGTGAAAATAACTCTATGCAACTAAGGATGAGATAAAAACTGGTATCCTTCACATTTATTAACGATATTCATATTACAAACATCTGGACAGGACAGGGGCTCTGCATCCTGCTACCATCAGGGTTTAGGTATGTATCTCTTCCACGGACATTTAAGAGAGCCATTTCTACCTTCTTGCTCAACTCAATCAGCACCCTAAATGCCTGATGGCTGTTAGAGACTGTAGATTAGATTGTATATAGTTTCCCTATTGTTTTAGTTGTTGTTGTCCTTTAAAGCATTTACCGTTGTTTTGCTGTGACGACCCCTAATAGGGCAAGCCGAAAATGTAGTCGTAGTTAATGTATATATTGTCTGGTCTGTTGACCCGTGTGAATGATCATGCCTTAGGTAACTCTGCCTTCTTCTATATGTGAGGCAAATTGTGGTTAAATAAAGTGAATAGGATTATTTATTAGTTGAGGATTTGAAAAATATATTGTTAAAACAATTTAAGATTCTAACACCTCTTGTAAGATACAAGGATATACATGAATAAATAGAAAAATATATACAGAGTATGATTATTTAAATTGAGTAATGCAATATAGTTTATTAAAGCACAACTTCATAGCGTGATTTTATAATAAAAGTCAAACACTCATCAGTCCAGTTAAAATAGACCTAGTTGAACCTACTAGTGTTTAACTAATGGAGGACATATTACAAAAAAGCGGAAGCATTTTATGATATATATTTTTTCAACTTCTGCTTTAGGTGATCTAGCTATGGAACACTTCATTGGATACCAACATGATTAGAACCAAAGCCAAGACTTTTTACGATAGCTTATCTCCTGACGAAGGCACTGAAGACGAACCTCAGCCTCGTTCCAGTGCCGCGAGTGAGTCTCGTGGTTTTACCGCAAGCAAGGGCTGGTTATAAAGTTTAAGAAGAGGCCTGGACTGTGCAGGAGCACTTGAATTGAATTAAATGCCTTTGTCGTCTTTATAGTATAATGGACTTGGACTAAAACTTCCATTAACCAGTTTTTATTTATTTATATGAAGCAGAGAGGAACTATTTTTACTGTGAGCAACGTATTAAAGTACTGTATTTTCACGACTATTAGGCGCACATAAAAGTCTGAAATTTTCTCCAAAATGGACAGTGCGCCTTATAATCCAGTGCGCTTTATAGATGGACCAATACTAAAATTGTTATCACGATAAAATAAAATAAATCCGTCGATAGGACAACTATGGCAAGCAGGCCCCGACTCTACTATTTTCCCGTAGATAAAGTACTGCGCAGTGACTGTTGGGATATGTAGTTTTTTTTGTCAATACACCCAATGGATTGTGGCCTGCCGATTGGCATCAACACTAGCTAGCTACTATTTGTGAACAAATTGTGGCCTGGCGATCGCCATCAACACAGCTGCGAAGCATGGAAGACAGCCTTGGAATACTAGTTATGCTAGCTACTAGCTAGCTACTATTTGTGAATGAATTGTGGCCTGGCGATCGCCATCAACACAGCTGCGAAGCATGGAAGACAGCCTTGGAATAGTTACGCTAGCTACTAGCTAGCTACCATTTGGGAATGAATTGTGGCCGCCTGGACGAACGTATTAAACTCAGCGTTTTCGATGGACAAATGTTCAATTCGGACACATATAATGAGGACTTTGATGGTTTTGTGGGTGATGACGCGAGTACATTGTAAAATGGCTAAATAAAGTACAACCGAACTCAGTCTTGCTTCCGTTGCCTTTTTAAAAACGTGTTTTTAGCGTGCGGGTGTAGCGTGCATTTGGTACATGTAGCACCAAATTAGTGTGTTCGCCGTTGTAGTATATTGATATTATTAGTGCAAAGTTATCACAGCCGTCAACCTGGGTGTATTGACAAAAGGACTATTTATCCCAGCAGTCACTGCGCACCGGAAATAGCATCTGTGGCTGCTTTCGTAGACAGCGCTATTACGGTTCGATAATCATCCATAAATAATATATATATGCCATGCCTGGCTTCACGAAAAGTGGCAGGAAGCACCGGGCTTCTTACGCTACGATTTGTGAATGGATTGATGGAAATGACGGTGACTCTAAGAACGAAGAGAGGGGACCCGGCTTTTTGGAAGGCTCGTTTGGGCAATTGTTTAATTCGGACATAGAAAATGAGGACTTTGTGGGTGAGGATGACATGAGTGAGTTGTAAAATGTCTAAATAAAGTACAACCGAACTCAGTTTTGCTTCTGTTGCCTTTTTAAAACATGTTTTAGCGTGTGGGTGTAGCGTGCAAGAACTATATTTCCCAGTAGTCACTGCGCACCGGAACCCGGAAATAGTCTGCTTCCGGTAGCCAGCGCTATTACATTTCGATGTTCATCCATATATAATATATATGCGTCTAATGAAACGGTGCGTGCTTTGTGTGTCTAAAATACAGAAATAGCACTCGTTACTGACACTGCGGCTTAAAATACGATGCGCCGAATAGTCGTGAAAATACAGTATTTACATTTTTTTAAATATAGATTATATTTAGATATTAATACACGAGTCTTTTCATATGCTTATAGATGAAATATTTAATAAATGCAATTCTTTATAATTGTACTAGTGTACTTGCATTTTAGTATATGCACGAAAACATGTAATATTGTATGTAGTAATAAAAGGGGTGATCGATGTTTTTTCAATTATCGCGGCTATGTCTGGTCTACATTATTTGCAATATTCGAGGGATTACTGTACATACATACAGCCATAAAAAGTAGCTTGGCTTGTGAGGAAAAGTCACCCGTAACCTGGAGGAAAAACTCTCAGGAAAATGTGTGGGTTTTTTTGTATGAACAACTGCATGAGTCTTTAGGTGTTGAGTGCATGTGCACCTGTACAACATGTTCTCATACTGCTTGACTGAACATCAGCCCTCTCTTTAGCAGGTTTGGGAGGGTGCGTGTGAGATATAGTGGTTGAGGTTGAGCTCATCTTTTTCCTTGTCACTGCACTGCTTTGTAATTTAATCTAATACCACATGTCAGATCGATTTGTGTATGGTTATAGGGTACAAGTCGCTGCGAGGCAAGTACACAGCAATTCCCTGCCATATCCAATTAGCAACCCTTGTGCTGATGCGGGAGCTGAGGGGTGGGATGCATGGCCAATAATTGCTCAGGTGTTTACGTCAGCAACTACTATACTGGTTACCTGTGATGTCACACAACATGGACTGTGTGTGTTCAGACCCCATAAACACATGCAGGTGCCAACTTACAGAAAGCAAATTTTGATTGACCATTTGACTCCAATATTAGATTAACCGAAGAGGACCTTGAGAAGCTGGCATCATTCTAGTCCAGCATGCTGGTTCAACTCAGAATTGTTATTCTTATTTTGTGAACATATTTTCCTATTTTAATAAAAATATAACACCATTATATTATACCAGGTTTCATTATACTGATATCCACATAGGCTAATCCACACTAGGGCTGAATAATATTGAGAAAAAAATGACAGTGAGTTTGTGTGTTTGTGATATATCATATTAAAAATTGTAAATGAATCTAAACTGTGGCGTTCTTTTGTACATAATTCAGCTGGTAAGAATCGTGTTAATGTTAATGGGGTCTGCCGTGCGGTTAAAAGTAGGACACGGGAAGTGAATACACTTCTCCTCTGGAGATGCACGAGTGTTGTGGCAATCTGTATGCTAGGAATAAATAATAATAACTTCTTGTGAGGTGAAGAGGTCTGAAATGTACCAGCTGGTCTCTGCGCCCAGGTTGCCGTGCTGCATGTTGCAGCAACCGTTCTTCTCCACTAAGCACTGCCGGTTTCACTTGCCCACCGGCACGTACGTGCCGTTGTTCAACGCCCAAAACTTACATCTTCCAATGTGCGGAACTGCCAATGCTTTTGTGGACTAAGACACCCCGCCTTCGAGTCCGAGGAATACAAAAAATGAACCAATATTATGAGAGATTTGCGCCGTAGATACGGTCGTGAAGCTGGCATGACGACA